>NW_015646364.1:157049-164877 GCF_001515625.1 Sinocyclocheilus rhinocerous | reverse complement strand
TTCTGCTGCGTGATACTGCAGAAGAACTGATGACGGCACGGTTTGATCTTCGGCTGACCAATCAGCAGAAAGGGGCATTTAATTCCCGCCCACGTGTAGAAATCCAATATTCAAGCTGTTTATTCATTTTTCCACCCATGATTTAAGCAGAATTTTCATTTTTCGTTTTTTGGAAAAAAACAAAAAAAAGGAGCCGTTTTCTCATTTTTCTACTTTCAATATTAAATCAAAAAACGAATGATCAAATGATACACGGATTCACTTCCATGTCCTGTGATCACATATCTTGGTGTCGTTCACCCGTCCTGCAGCGGCGTATTGATAGGCATCTGTACTCTTGAAGGCCTTCAGGCTTCCTCCGGTGTATGGTGATGGATTATGTACAAGATATATATAAATGTCCGGAAAAGTAAGTTGGGGCAGACGCGTCGCAGATTTTAACAGACACAACACAGTTTGAGGCAATAAATAAGGATCGCAACCAATAACAGATGTTTTTTCCAAATATCGTTTCTTTTCAGTCTCATTTAGATGTGCTGTGTTCGATGCCATGTCGGACACAAATATGGAGGCGAGCAAAGCGGAAGTGACGTCTTAGGAACCCATGGATACCAGGGAGAAGAACATCCGAAAGAAACAGATCGTGATTTCAATGGAGCAGATAAGTCCAGGCCAGACGAGAGAACATGAGAAATGTAACCTCCGCACATCAGATGGAGAAAAACAAACCAACACAATCAGAGAAATCAGAGGGTTCAACAGATCTCCATCTGCTATAGTTAATAATGTGTTGAGTTAAACTGAGGAACATCCACAGGGCTCATGCTGATTGATACCCTCACCTCTGCCAGAGGATCACAACAGATCGAATCATCCACATCCAGTTCATTAAAGAGAAGAGCATCGCACGCTTCAGGTTTCCATTGAGCACACAAGGTCCAATTTCCAAAGTAGAAGTTGTAGAAACCAGGGGCCTCATCTATCAACAGTGCGTAGAAAAGGTTCTATATTCTGTCCTTATATTTACACACATTCCTACATATAAGTACAAGTTGGTAGATCACACAGTTTGTGTGAAACTGTGCTTACGCACTGTTGATAAATGAGGGCCCAGACTGTTAGTTGTGGTTTTAAACTACTCTTTATGGTCAGAACATGACAAATACTGCACACTTTTCCTAAACAAAATAACTTTCTTAATAGAAAAATTGATTTCTTAGATTCTACATGCTCTGATGAGTGATATTGTTTCAAATCAAGAAACAGGTTTGTGTTGCCTGATAATAATGTTAATAAAAATATAACTCTTTTTTTTTTGTCTCTTAGAAATGCACGTTTGATTGTAGTAGTAGCTTGAGTTAGAACGCAGATGTCAATTTTTGTTCATTATCAAAATCAGCAACATCTGTAAAAATTGTAGCAACATAATTTTTATATGGTGAAATTTAATTACTGTTTAATGTTAATTACAGTTAATTAACAGTTTACTGTTTGAGGTTTTTTTTTTATTATCCGTTGGTCTTCCATAGTTGCACATATTTCGATCATAACTAGTTAAAACCACACACATAGCACCTCAATACAATGGTAAAAATACATGTTTCTAGGTATTTATATGAAAAAAGCAGTAATCTAAAAACATTAGTTTAATCACAAATTTTTTACAATTATATTCTATTACTCCTGTACTCCAGTAATACATTTAATACATGTCTACATGAATAATATAATAAAATTCGATGAATATCCCACATTTCTGCCACAATACCACGATGCAGTTAGTGTCACTATAGTAAATCCTGTCAGGAAACACTAACAGACTCTATGAAAGATCCAAGTGCAGCATTTAATAAAGTAATCCAAAATCGTAATCCACATGAGACAAAAAGGGCAAACGCATCACACAAGGTGAAACAAACCAGCAAATACAGAGCAACAAGCAATTCCTCCACAAACAAAGCTCAGTCAGCATCGTGTATGTATACAGGTGAGCTAAAAAGGTGATCACCCACAGCTGGAGGCAATGAGACTTGATAGTTAACCTAACCCTGCCATCAAAATGACTGCTCATAAAGGTACTAATGATTAGTAAAGGTTTATAATCATTTACAATTGATGAATAGTTTCCACTTTAGATTGGGTACTGCAAAAACATTAACAAATAATTAATAAATGATTTAAGATGTGCAAATACTAGAAGTCAACACAACAAACAAAGACCAAATATATGACCATTACAGACTGTGATTATGAGTTAATGAATATATTAACATGAATAATTTGTGAAGTGCTTAAAATGACTAATTAAGCTATATTTTCACAACATTTGTAAATGTAAAAATGAGCATTAGCTAATATGTGAACTGAAGTTTAATGACATTTGTAAGCATTCAAAAGTTGGATGGTATTTGGCCCTAAAGAGAGAATCTAAACTGGCAGAATACCTGAGCACAGTGACGTAGAAAAGTCCTGACCGTGTACAGACTCAGTGAGCATTTTCTAACAATAGAGACCTGACTACCACGAGAAGACAGGCCAGGCCCCCACTGAACAGACGAGGAAGCAGAAACAGAGGTGCACTTTCTAACAGCCTGCCCTAATTACACACAAATCCTTTCACAGGCCACCACAAACACCTGCAGAAACTAAAGAAGGACACACTCGAGACCAGAACAACTAGATGAGCCCCAGATACAGATCCCCAGTAAATGGCCACCGGGACAAGACCACACGAAGCAGTCCTCTGCACAATCTGACTCTGCTGCAGTCTAGATTTAAACTGGGTTTGTCTGGCCAGAGGAGAAAGACACACTGTTTCGACACACTATTTCCCCATTTAACACTGTAAAGCTGCATTGACACAATTTGCATTGTAAAAAGCGCTATATATATACTGGTGACTTGATTGCTCTCCACACTATACTGTGTATTTGCAGAGGATTCACAACCGCTCCGGGCAGGTCAGGAGAAAAGAGATGTTTAATGAGCAAGGATTTTTCATTCAGGCCATGAAATCAGTTGAAGAAATCTGTGTGTAAGATGTCTGATGGCCAGAAATACCATTTACTCAGGAACCACAAGCCTTCTAATCACTTAGTTTTTCCAGCGCAGCTCCTCGCTGCAGGAGGCCACTGTACAGGTCGAAGCTTGATGGTGTTTTCTGAGTGTGCTGTGCCTGTAGTCTGCCTGTCTCATCTCATCTGTCTCCACACACTGAACACATTCACACACATTCAGCCCTCAGAACACATTCTCAGAGGAGTGGAACTGAGCAGTGCTCTCATTCCTTAAGTGTCTGGACAAATACAGCAACAAGAGAAGAGGCACTGACACAGACACCAGAGGAGTGTAATAATATTCTGCTAAAGTTCCTCAAATGTGAGCCGTGCTGGCTAAATCAGCGTGAATGTGCACGGTCTTATTTTGAGCTGCAGGCAAAAGAAGTGCAAAATGTCAGTTTTGGTCGAATTTGAGGTTTTCACAAAAACGAGTTGATTAAGCCCTCTTCTAGCGATCCCAGTGCTCCAAATAGTGATTAAACATCTAAAATGATCTATATTTGTATGTTTTCTGAGAGGAGTATCTTCTTCTCTGCTGCGCTGCTTCTCATCACAAGTTGCAGGTCTATTGTTAGAAAGCGCAGCATTCCAGCTTTGTGAATATTCATATTGAATTCTTCATGATACGAGTCCAAACCAGTGAAATATGATTTTCAAACCCATGCTGATGAAAACAAAACGGTCGCGCCTCTCCGAGAGCAAGCCATCTCACTATAAAGTACATCATTGTAAAATATGTCTTGGCGAGATTCACACAAACATAATCTATTATGTCTTACACGAACGTTTAGTGAATGGTTGGGGAAAAATCTGAAGCGTAACATTATATTAAATCCACACATTACAGCAGGTCTTAATATAGATCTCAATGTTAATCATACATTCAAAGAAAAGATAAACTACTGTTTATTTGCATCTTTGTTCTTATTTTTAATGACAAAGATCAAATAAAAGACAGCTATATTGTGATTAATAATATAGTAATTATTATTAAAACAAGAAATGGAGGAAAATATGCATCACTGCTAGGTGATTTTGCTTTGAAATCTTTAACCTGATTTTTCTCTAAATCAACTCTGCTGACTATCGTCTTCAAGCGGCTGTAGCTCAGTCATTTGTCTGATTGAAGGTATTTTAATGGAGAATAATAACAAAAAGAACAGATTTTTGAAAATGTGCTCATTCTGACTCATTTTGCCAGCACAGGTCACAAATGTTTTCTGCTGTTAGTGTGCTCTAAACTCTGAGCTGTGTGTGTGTGTTTGGACAGAAGAAGGTGGTTACATGATCTTGGTAAGCAGTTTGACAACATTGTAGTAAACATACCAACGATACCAGCAGACAAGCTAACCCAGCACAAAAAGTCACCAAAATGAATTATTTGAACTATACACCGCATCCCCTTGCTTAAGTGTACCTTTGCAAACAATTTTGAGTTTAAACTCTTGGCACCATAACATTTGAACTAAACAGTTATACAAGCTAGTACGTTCTTGTTCATGAGTAATCTGAATTACTGCAACAGAAACTGTAGTGTACAGCTGTAGTGTAGTCACTGTTCAGTCAGAGAACAGTTCATCGGAGTCTTTCAACTGTGCATCTACAGATTTTAGCTCGTCTGTTATTTTCACATCCCTATCTTTTCACAGGTTGTGCACCCAAGTATTGCCAGTATGCTGCTGTTGACCACTGGAAACTGAATGTTGTGCGTTTGCTTTCCGTGTGTGAAGATAAGATTAACTTGACCCACAGGTGCCATCCTGTGGCCAGAATATGAATTGAAGTGTATTTTTGGAGTTGAACACACTGTGTTGGATATAACATCACATGCAGGATTTCAGCTCATCTTTTTCTCTTTGTTTCTGTGATGCATATTTCTGATTGTGTTGTTTGCACATCAGTGGTCCAGCATAGAAATCATCTTTTTCATCAACTTCATCAATCTTGTTCTACTGCCTGTATTTTCCTGGTGGAGATTTGTGTTCTGCACATTTTTGCAATGTGTGTGTGTGTGTGTGCTTCACATGTTTCTCCATAAGCTGGGCACATGTTGGAAATGTCATGTTTGCTTCATGGTGACTTTCCGTTGCATACGCTCTGATTTTCTGTTCACTTTGTACTATTTGGCTTCCTCTTTGTTTGTTTCTGACACTGCTTATCTGGTTATTGTTCACATCACTGACTAGCATGTTCATCTGGTTTGACGTTTGAGCTCGTTGGCCTGACAGGTGTTGAGCACTTTTGTCAAGGTGAGGTCTGCTTCATGCAATGAACATTATGGTCTCTAACGCTGAGTGAATCAGTCAAATGGCCAAACTCCCAGTCTTTTGCCTTGTGTTGAAGATCTGTCACATATGAATCCATTGTTTCTTCTGGGCCTTGTGCGCTCATGAAAAATGTTGCAAAAGTGTCTTTCTGGGTTGACCTTATTTATGTATAAATTAAAAAAAAAAAAAAACAGATGTCAAAAATTGAATCTCAATACTTTTTGGCCTTTTTTAATGACTTATAGTTTGACCAAATTAAAAAGACTTATTTCTTATGCAGTACATTGTCATGGTGTGTTTATATTCTGAGGACCTTTAAGTTGACATGTATTTTCCTTTACTTGCTGTGTTTAGTTCAGGTTTCCTTAGTTTCTGATTTGTTTACACAGTTACTCAGTGGTTTTCATGGTTACTTGTTGATTTTGCTCACCTGTTGCTTGTTTAGTTTGATCATATGTGTATATCGTCCAATGCTTTCAGCTCAGTTGGTTTTAGTCAGTATTATAGTTTTCTACTTGTTTCTATATTGTGGGTTTTGTATTTCAGACTGTTTTTGTTTTTGATCATTACAGTTTGGACAGCTGGGAAATATCCTATCTTTTGTGCTCTTTGAACAGGTCGCTATTAGGAATCCTTAGATCCTTTAAAAAGAAGACTAATAGTAATCATAATAATAATAATAATAAAATCCTGAAAGAAGGGTTAACCCGTTTTATCTGGTACACCCCTGGCAGGTATGTTCTTTTATTTTTTTAACATACACCTCTTGTGGAAATGTGTATAATTTTTTACAAATTAATTTGAAGTGTTATCTTTAATTCTTGAGATAAGTGTAGAAGAATGTGCATTTGTCTCTGTTATGTCTGTCTGAGAGGCTGCGCTGCATTGTGAAGAGAGTCAGAACTCCGCTGTGACTGTGTTCACACAATGCAGCATGCTGGATTTAGAAAACAGTTACAACACAATACCAATATTAAGCCAAAAATAAAGTAAATTCATTAAATGCCACCCTTCCTCCTGAAAAGCAGTGCCTGACAGTGACAGTAAATGGGGTGTAACATCATCTGATGAGCTCAAAGCAAACAGAGAATAGGACTGTTCTCATGTCTCTTAGGTTAAACCAGAGCAGACTGCAGCATAGCACGAGAAGTGTGCTTACAGTATGAGCATAAATACCGCACCTAAAACAGAACTTCCTCAGACTGGAGACTGGGCTTCCGCACACACTGTCCCGGTCTGCAGGTGTCTTTCTGACTCTCGTTTCCAGGGGGATTTTCTTCCTTTGTTCCAGGTTTCTCATTTCCTGTTCAGCTCCTGTGTTTAGTTCCTGTTTCCTTAGTTGCTATGTTACTAGCATGTTCTCAGATGTTTCTGTCATTACTGATTGAGTTCCTGTGTGTATTTTGTTTTATTTTTGGTGTATGTGTAGCCCTGTGTTTGAGTCTGCTTTTGTCTGCCATCAGAGCATCTGTAACGTGGTTTTGGGTTTCGTTTCTAGTTTAAGTTTCAAGTCTTTTATTCTGTAATTTAGTACTGGTTTGTCATGTGATTCCCTTGATCCTCATGTTTTCCTGTCTTGTGTCATGTGTCATGTTCTGATTGGTTGTCTAAGTCATGTCTCTTGTTTCCCATTGGCTGGTGTGTGTCATGTGATCTGTATGTTTGGTATTTGTAGACCAGGGCTGCGTTCAGCACCGACAAAATGGTGCAAAACGTGTTTTAAAGGGAAATGGTGGTGCATTGAACACACTGTTCTGTTAAAGGAGACATATTATGCCCCTTTTTACAACCTGGAACGTTAGTCTCGGGTGTCCCAGAATGTGTCTGTGACGTTTCAGCTCATAATAACAGTTCACGAGTTTGCCTGCCCATCCAGTCCTGATGGTTAATGGTAAACAAACTTGGCTTGCTGTCCCCAATGGAGACTCAAACCCGAGGCTCAGCTTGAGCTCCGAGTTCAAACCACCAAGTTCATTGGCATCCCGAGGTAACTAGGAATTACACAAGCTTCAGTCTGGATCCAGCCCTTACAAAGACCTGAGATGACCGAACACCTGAGAAGAGATGATGCCAACCCCCCAGAGGACCTCAGATGATGCCAACCCTGAAACAACATACACAACTTGATTACAACCTATAATCACTGCTGTTAATAGTGTTCAATGACTGCTTGATTACATGTCATTAACTAACTGCATGATATGGACATCAACTTGACAATCACCACTGATAAGCTACTCCTAAATATAATGTAGAAACGTTAATTTTCTGTAAAGCTGCTTTGCAACGATTTGTATTATGAAAATTGCAATACAAATTAACTTGAATTGAATTGAATGCATGTATGACATTTTATACTGTTTATTTTTCTCCAATGCTGTTTAGAATGAATGGTGCTTCATTGTTTTGAGTTTTTGGTAACACTTTAGATTAGGGAACACTTATTCACTATTAACTACGACTTTTCCCTCAATAAATTCCTAATTTGCTGCTTATTAATAG
>NW_015646364.1:138685-157004 GCF_001515625.1 Sinocyclocheilus rhinocerous | reverse complement strand
TGCAAATAGTGGCAATTATCTGCACCTCAGCATTGTAATACATTAAAAAGCAGTATGCAATAATAACTTATTGAGTGAAATTTTTAATTATAATTCAATCACTGTAACGGTCCATTTTAGGGGACTGTGGTTGCTGCATGGACCCCTCAGAATTGGGTGGTGTTGCGAGTGCCCCAGCATGAGTCACTACTGGGAGATCATCTTCGAAGTCAGCTGGAGGGGATTCTGAAACATGGAGGAGATGTCGCCTGTTCCTGATATACTTGGCACCTTGTGATGTAACGACATAGCTATTTGGTTGCTCAGCAGGGGAATTCACTATTGCTAGTCTGTCAAAACCACGTGCTGTCTGCATCCTGACGGTTTGCCCTGTCTTGAGTACAGGGAGCTGGTGAGCATTTCTGTTATAATAGTCTTTTCCCCTCATTCTCTGTTTTGTGATGGTTTCTTTCACGTCTGAGTGGACAACAGGCTGAAGCATTGCCTTGGTCACCGGGAGGAAGGTCCGTGTTTGCCTAGAGAAAAGGCATTGTGCAGGGGACGGTAGACCATTCCGGGGAAGATTGCGAACATGGAGAAGAGCAGCACGGATGTCAGTATGATCACGGTAGCATTTTTCCAGAAGGTGTTTGGCAGATCTGACTGCACGCTCTGCCAGCCCATTGGATTGGGGATAGTGAGGGCTGCTGCGAACATGCTTAAAGTCCCATGTGTGTGCAAAATCTGCGAAATCCTTGCACACAAATTGAGTAGCATTATCAGTCATTATAGTGTGCGGAATACCATGTACTGAAAAATGTCTTTTCAACTTCGCAATGACTGTGCTGCTTCGCATGCAGATGGTAACGCTGCAGTTTCCTCATCATACCCTGTAAACGGGGTGAGGCCATGTGGAGTGGCTTCCTGATTATGGTTATCAAGAGCTGATGATCAGTTTCTACAGTGGCTGGGCGGCCGTAGATGAAATCATGGAATTTTTTTGTCGCAAACACGAGTGCCAACATTTCTTTTTCGATTTGAGCGTAACGTGATTCAGTGGGCGTGAGGGCTCGTGATGCAAATGCTACAGGCCGTCCTCGCTGTAAGCATACTGCACCAAGGCCATGTTGAGAGGCGTCTGCCGAGAGGACCACTGGTATGGACGTATCAAAATACTGCAAAACTGGAGGGTTTGTCAAAGCTTGTTTCAGTCTAGCAAAAGCCTCATTATGAGTCTCATGCCAGCACCACTCCACATCCTGATGAATCAACTGTCTCAAAGGACCAGTGATGTCACTGTACTGGGGAATGAATTTTGATAGGTAATTTGTCATGCCTAAGAACTGCTGCAGTGCGTGTTTGTCCTGAGGTGTTGGCATGTCACAAACAGCTTTAGTTTTTTCAGGGTCAGGTTTGACACCATCAGCAGTTAGCAGGTGACCAAAGTATTGGACCGAATTGACTCTGAACTTGCATTTGTCAGGGTTGAGTTTCATGTTAATGGCACGAATTTTGTTCAGTACCTGCCGCAAGTGATCGTCGTGTTCCTCGTGTGTCCGGCCCCAGATGAGAATATCGTCAACTACAATTTCACAAGGCAGTCCAGCAAACAGTTGCTCCATTGATCGCTGAAACACCTCACTGCCTGTTGAGATTCCATATGGCATCCTCAAGAACCTGTAACGGCCAAATGGGGACATAAATGTGGTTAATTTGAATGAAGCTTCATCAAGGGGGATTTGCCAGAAGCCACATTTAGCGTCCAAAATGGTAAACATCTTGGCACCAGGCATATCTGCAATGATCTGTTCAATTGTTTTTAAGGGATGCCGTGGTCTGAGGAGGGCTTTGTTAAGATGAACTGGATCTATGCAATCACTCCCAGCTCAGTCATGCGGTCCAGTTCTGCTTTGACTGTTTCCTTCATGGCTATTGGTATTTTTCAGGGTGCACAGACTACAGGGGTCACTGTATTATCCAGTCTCATATGATACATAACTGGCAAGCTGCCAATGACATCACAATCAAAAAGATTCCTGTATTCACATACCTCTGGTGCTTCATGATGTAGCATGTGCACATCAGGTCCCAGCTGAATGAGTCCCATAGCGATGCTGTCCTGCAGGCCAAGAAGGGGTTTTACATCCCGATCCACTACATGGAATTTAAATTCCCCACGGACGCACTGCAACACTGTGGTTCCTTCAGTGTCAATTGTCTCTCCTCCATAAGCCACAAGATTGACTTTCTCTGCTGTGTTGATAGGGATGGTATGATTCAAACTATTCAGCATTCGTTTGGATACGACATTACATTTGGCGCCCGTATCAACTTTTACTTTCAGTTGGCCATTTCCATTTTTCAATTTTAGTGTTGTGAAAATCTCACCCTTTTGATTGCTGAGATCAACAGGGTCACAGTAGAAAGTGTCCTGCAAATTGTTATCTGGTTGTGCATCCAGCTCATGTATTTTATCCCTTTGTTGGGTCCTAGGCTGGTAGTAAGTTTTAGCAGCTGTTGGCTGTGCTTGTGCTGACCTGCAGCATCTAGCGAAGTGGTTTAGTTTACCACAGTTGTTGCAGCGTTTGTTGTATGCAAAACATTTACTTTTCTCTGAAGAATGTTGGCCATTACAGTTTGAGCAACGTGTTTTCTGCAGAGCACATACCTCTGTGTCTTTTCTTAGCTCTCTCATGCTCCTCTCTGGCTGTTCGTGCAGCAAGCATATGTTAATTGCCAAGTCCAGGGTGAGGTTTTTTTCACGGAGTAACTGTTTGCGAACAGTGTCATTTTCTATACCGCAAACTATGCGGTCTCTAATGAGATCATCTTGCAGAGATCCGAATTCACATTTCTTTGCCAGGATTTTCAGCATTGAGACATAGGCTTGTACATATTCGCCAGGTTTTTGGACAGCGGTATTAAACGCGTGTCTATCCATGATGATGTTTTTTGCGGGTAAACAATTCAGAGAATTTCGTTAAAAGTACCTCTGGATCCTCATGATCTTCACCGTCCGCATACACAAATGTTTCAGCTTTATCAACCGCTTTAGGACCGGCTAGGTTCAACAGTGTGTAAGCTTGTACTTTCTTTGATTTATCTGACAGGCCCGCATAGCAGTAGATGCGCCATTCTTTTTCAAACTTCCTCCAGTTATCGGCGATGTTGTCATTAAAAACCAACGGATCTATACGGCAAAGTCCCTGGGCCATTTTATCCCACTACTGACACCATGTAGACTTTTGATGACAGACACACATACCAGCTTGGTTAGTTTATTCAACAACTGCGCGCTTTCCCTTCAACCTGGGACTCGCTTACGTCACTTCCCTGGAAGTCCGTGACTTAAAGAAACATTCCACATAACTCTACATAAGCCTTCTTTTGTTCCGCAGACGTTTTCCTCTTTTGTTTTTTATCCGCCATCTCTATCTTTCTGTCGCTCGGCTCGCTAATGTCCGTCCTGTGCACTGAACGCTCTCTCCTCCACATCATGAGTAGACACGCCCCTTACTGCTGATTGGCTACAAGTTTGTTTTGCTATTCGGCCCGAATCAGTTTTCTAAAGCGTTTTTGAAAAATCACTTACCCCACCTTTAAGAGACCCTAAAATAAAGTGTTACCGAGTTTTTTTGAGTTTATAAAACCTGAAAGTGCTTATGTGTTGCCTTATTCACTAATGGGTTTATGCTGATGCTTCTGATTAGGTGTCACATGTATGTTTGGTTTTGTTCTGTTTTAATGTTTCCTTTGTTCCATTTTCCCGCCACTAGTTTGTTACCTTGGTTACTCACTGATTGATTAGTGTCCTCACCTGTGTTGTATTGGTTTGGTCTGTCTATTTAAGTTTTGTGTTTTCCTCAGTTCATGGTCTGTTCTCGTGGAGTTATGGTGGTTTGCATTGTGTTCACCTGTATTCCTAAGAGTTTGTTTAATAAAGAAGAGACAATGACTGCTGCATTTAAATCTGCATCATTGCAGCAGACAAACCATGACACATGTATAATATTATCGGAACGTCATCGGAATCAGCCAATAAAGGCTTAAAATTTAAACACTGGCATCAGCCCGATATGAAAAAATTATGCCGATAGTCTTGCCGAAAAGATGAATAACTCGTCTGTGCTTAGGGTGTGCTAGCGATAAGATCACATCAGCAGTGTGCTCATTCTTGAAGCCAACTTTTGCCTGAATGATGATTAGATACACTGTTTTGAATCATCGCATTTAATTACAGAATGATGTGTCCGGTGCGCGATAGAGCCATCAGTCACTAGCCTGTTCAGCAGCGGCAGACTCCCCCAGGTCCTAATGCCCATCCGGTAAGGCCTTTTATTTACTTAGGGGCATAGCTATTTTCAAAGCCTTCAACATACGCTCATTATAAAAAATAACTTTATTCATGTTTATTTAGTTTTTGCTCCAAATTTGTTTATACTCTCTTCACAGGTGTTCTTTCCAAACAAAAGGAAGTTGCGGGGCAGATAAGTTTAAAAAATAATTTATGACAAAACGCTTCAGAAATATGTAAGATTCTGCACTCTTTGTATGATCAAATACAGATTTTTATCGGAAAATTTAAAACTCTATATCGGAGATATTAAAGATCTACCAGTCGATCGCGATTGACGGGTTGGCGACCACTGACTTAGGGGCATAGCTATTTTCAAAGCCTTCAACATACGCTCATTATAAAACTAACTTTATTCATGTTTATTTAGTTTTTGCTCAAAATTTGTTTATACTCTCTTCACAGGTGTTCTTTCCAAACAAAAGGAAGTCGCAGGGCAGAAAAGTTTAAAAAACAATTTATGACAAAACGCTTCAGAAATATGTAAGATTCTGCACTATTTGTATGATCAAATACAGATTTTTATCGGAAAATGTAAAACTCTATATCGGAGATATTGAATTACTTTGTCCTTGGGGCTACATGTTCAAATGTCGAGTGCCCGGGGGGCCAAATATTATTCTTCTCATAATGTGTGTACACACAATGCTATCTTTTCAAAATTATTATTTCACATTGAAAAGCTACAGAAACTCTTTAAGTAATTAAGCAAATATAATATTATTTGTTACACAAGTTGTGAAACGGTCCTAAAAGTAAACATCTATATTTGAAACAAATGTATTGTAAGAAAAAGTGATGAGGATGTTGTTAAAAGCGCTATATAAATAAAGGTGACTTGACTTGACTTGAAGATGTTTATTGCAGCATAGCAGAGACAAAGTACATGTAGTACCTTGGGTTCAACGGAGTCGGAATGAACCACGAACATCCTAAGATCAAACATTTTATACACTTTTCTTCTCTATAATAATTAAGCCATTTTGGGAAATGAGCATGATCAAACATATTGTAGAGTGGAATCTGGGTCGGGGCAGACTATAGATTTTTACAGTATTCTGTGCACATAACAAGGCAACATATGCATTTGGCCTGTTTCATGTCACAATTCACACCAATAACATCTCAACATTTCCAATAGAGTTTAATACTCTTCCTGTGTTCTGTTTACTTGTCCATCTTCAATCAACTATTTTATATATTGACGGGGGACATCAATTAACCTGGATCACAATTACAATATTCAGTATCCAGTTTTCTTTATCTCTCACAAATCACAAACACAGATAGGAAGCTACTAATGCGAGAAGCTGGATTCGCAGGTATACATTGATCCGAACATAGTTAGCACAAAAAACTGCCAGTCTTTTTGCATTTGGGAATTTATCAGCATCAGTGCAGTCAATCCAGAATTTCGTCAAGTTCTCATTCTCAAATGCATGCTTCAGTTCAGATGGTACTCGCATGTCAATGATTTCCAGTTGCAGAGAACCTTCGTCAAGCCATGTGAGAAATTCATGCGCTTTTGCAGAAATATAGGATGCATCTTCTTTGGAAAATGTGTCTTGCACAAAATGCAGCACCGCTGTGGGCATGTCGAAATCATTGAATCTTGTTGCCAAGTTATCCCTCAGTTTATTCACAAATTCAGACATTGTCGGAGAGACTGGCACTTGCGGATGACTTAATAAAATCACAGAGTGTGGTGAAGCAGAGCAAGTCAAATCGGAGGAGAAAAGAGTCAGTTTCTTTACTATTTTCAATGAGATTGACCACAGTTTTATCCCTTCCTTGTACTGTCAGATAAAGCACATTCAAATCATGAAAGATGTTGCTTAAAAATCACATCTGTGATGCGAATCCATCGTGCAGCATTTGAGACAGTTTGTGCTTGCAATCACGGAGAAAAGTCATAGTTTCACAGTTCAATTATGAGCTGAGTTCACAGACCCTGTGGAGGGCATTGCCCTTGCTAAGCCGTGTTGGGAAGTAACTAGTTACATGAACTAAATTACGTAATTTAATTACAAAACAAATGTAATTGTAATCAGTTACAGTTACTGAGAAAAAGTGTGCAATTAAATTAGTTACTTATAAAAATGTTGCTGTAGTGAGATGCTGAAGCCTTCTCTTGGGCAGAGCGAGATCGACTTATGACAACTCGGCTATGTTCGTAGGTTGATGTTAGCGTTTGGATTTTGCGTTGTCGGATATCAGAACCCAGTGGATACTTGATATTAAAGTATATTAGTATCTAGGCAACATTAGATACATATAGATACAACTTTACATATCTACTTTTGTCCTTATGTCTAAAAAGCCCGCCACAGCCCCTGTCAAACCCTGGTACATGTAAATGAGTGGCTGTTTCTTTTAGCAGAGGACCAATCAGCTTCTCTTTCAGTTTTTAAATGTTATTTGCAGTGGCCAAAATTCAAAATAAAATGAATTAAAAATTTAATTAATAATAAAAAAGAACATAATGAATTACAACAAATTATTTTTCAATTCAGTTCGTTTTGCTATGTTTTAATTCTGGCATAAGGTATTTTTTCGTTCCGGTTCAAGAGTTCCGAGGTTACAGCTAAATAAAAGAAAGTATAATTGCGCATTGTGCAAATGAGCTTTGAAAATAACAGTAACATCAAATCAATCACTTTTTTCAACCCACTTTCTCATTCGTTTAAAATAAAATAGTTACATATTAAGGTTAAGAACTCACTATTTTGCCTCCTCATTAACACATACAGTAGGCCTATGTCTATTCCAAAAGCAGAGCATCCATATTTTAATTTATACCTTAAATGTACTCTGTTAGACATTTCTGTAATTTCTAGTTATTTACTGTATATCCCCCAGTATAATACAGCAAATTCCATTTACAGTAAGTAACTGTAATACTCTTTGCATCATGAGGATTTTCTGTGACGTCAAACCCCACATACAGTGACTTGCTGTTTTTTTTAAATTGCTGTATACTACTGTATTTGCCGTAACGGCCTCTGTGGCGCCATTCCATTGAGGTTGTTTTATTTTCCGCATTTCTTACATTTGGATTGACAAGATTTGCCCTGCACCGGCATCTACAACGCCGCAACAGCTTGGGACAGACTATACTGGACGCGTTACGTCGCTTGTAATGATTGGCAAATACGTTTGCCCTTCGTGTCAGAAACAGCGTGAGTGCTTGGAGTACATCTGTACGTCAGAAATATACCGGGGCATCACTTTACTGTCCGCATCCACTGTAGACAGTATCGCTGATTATAATGGGTTCTATATTGTGTTTTGTCGCGTCGCGTAGTTCCTCGCATCCGAGGAAGACGCGGAACCCATATGTACAAAACCATATGTTAGCAAGGTTAAACTAGTTTTATGGCTATCTCTTTTCCCATTATGTTTCTGTTGCCTAAAGATTCGTTGTGAGGATAAATCCAGAGAATACAACATAATACACTGCAAAATGTCCTAAGACAGGAGGAATGGTGAAGATGCACTGTTCCAGCATTGGAAGACTGTATTTTTAAGTGTTATACATTGTGTTTTAAATAAAGAATTTGATATTTTGTAATTATTGTGTCTGTTTTAATTGAATGCCAGTAGTACATACAGTATGTAGGATAAAAATAAAATGAATTCTATATATAAAAATATAAAATCAAATGAAATCTATATTAAAATAAATGAACTACAGTAGTATACTGATGAATTTGATTTTTTATAGTAATTTACTGTAAAATGGTACAGTTTGCTAATGTAAATCAAATACAGTAACTTACTGGCAACAGTGTTCGAAATCTATATATGTCGAAATCTATTTTGACATATATTTTTATTCCATATATTGTTATGGTACAAAGAATGCTCCATTTATAATTAGGCACTAACTAACTGTCACTTACGAAGTTCCTTTATAATTAAAATCAATTCTTTCTACACAATGAATCTCTTTTACATCATGTTTACACTTTATAATCTTACACGTTATAATCTTTTAATAGGCATATAATCTTTGACAAAATTACTAAAATGTGGATGAATGTTGTTTTAACTCTACATCGCTGACCACCACATAAACAGCTTCATTGGAGTCACACCGAACAACAGTCAAACGAGAGGAAGCGGTCTACATTTGTGAAGTTTACAGTAACATTTATTTAGTCTTTTCTGATTTCATTAAAAATGATCTGAAAGAAATTAAGCAGGTATTAACCGTTCCAAGCTTTTAAAGATGTTTTCTCTGATGAACAACTAAAACTGAGGTTGTTTTCCTTTTCTATTACATTCTTTAACAGATTTTCAATTTGCATTGTTTGAAAGGTTTTGCAAAGATTAAAATATTGAATTGTGTTTTAAAAAGGCCAACGCTATGGCAGAAAGGTGAATCTGTCCCCAGGGCCGGGGTGTTACTGCTCATCCGAGGGCTGGATTTGGCCTATCATTTGAAAAGGCCTGCTCTATATGTGCTGCATGCATTTAAAAAGGTGGAGGTGAGGTGGGGTGTGGGGGAGGGGCTTACTGGCACAGTGCTTAACTAGAAGCATTAAATATGGCACTTCATGCTCAGAAGTTTGCCGACCCCTGGTCTAGTGTATGAATGACAGTATGAGTTATTTCATCATTCATCATCACTCTGATAGCTCCTCCCCCTACAGCATCTAATTAAAGCTGCAACAGTTGCATGCTTGAAGTGTTTTTTGTTTTGGTTAATTAAGCATTATCCGGGCATCTAAAGTGCACGCTTCATGGTGAATTTTTACCGTCAACACACTGTGAACATTATTTAGTCTAAAAAATCACATAGGGCCAGATTAAAAGAACACATTTTAATGACCAGCGCAAACCACCAAGAGCAGCGCAAATTACCGCCTGCTTTAAGATGCGTTAAATAATGCCGCAAATACCAGTGAATTGATTAGCGCAAAATCTTAGCGTTGCATGATTAATTTAAATAGTCTCCTCCCATAAATTTACCGATCGACAAAGAAACTCCTACAAACGCATATTCAATAAGGTGAGTCGTATGTATGGCAAGCCGTTTTAGCTTAAAATATTCCAAGCGTTACTAAGGAACTAAGTTTTACTAGTAACAATTTAATTAGAGAGCTCTGAAAATGCATTCTTACTAGTAACAATTAATTAGAGAGCTCTACGGTTCAATCCTTACTAGTAAGAATTTAATTGTAGAGCTCTCTAATTGTAATACTTAATAGTACAATTTCAATTGTAGAGTTCTCTAATTAAAAATGAATGGAAGTCAATGGAAATATATGACTAGTAAAAATTCATTTGTAGAGCTCTCTAATTGAAATTGTTACTAGTAAAAATGCAATTACGACGAGTAACACTGGGATTATTTTAAGCTAAAACGGCTTGCCATAGAGTCGCAAAAATAACTGTGTTCAGGCCTTTTCAGTGCTAATTTCCCACGCGTTTCTTTAGTAAATCCTGACAGTAGTTCTTTAAAGGGGTCCTATTATGCTTTTTCACTTTTTTAATTTTAGTCAGTGTGTAGTGTGTATGTTTGGGCATAAAAAAGATCTAGAAAGTTACAAATCTCAAAGTCCACTCCAAAGGGAGATATTTCGTTTTTTAAAAGTCCCTTTTCAATAACTACAACGAACGGCTCATTTGGACTTTGTTTTCTGGGTTTTATGATGTCACAAAGCGGCTCATTAGAATATCATTAAAAATAATTCCCGCCTACAGAAATCCGAATGGTTGTGGCTCAAACTGATATGGCAATATTGACGCCATCCTTAACTATACCGCAGCAGACGGAACTTACAGAACGGGGCAGTACTGAAACAGCTGTTCGCCAATCACAACGCACTGGGACAGCTGACCAATCACATCACATTTAGTTTTTCGGAAGGCGGACCTTCATCAAACCCGGAACTAATCGAGCCGTTTGTGCCAGGCTGGGGAGAAAGGTATTGTAATAATGTAAATTATGTAAAAAAGAATGCGTTTTTCGAACCACTAAGCATGAGAGCATGTTCTAGTACACCCCCAAAACAAAATCAAGACTTTGTAAAAGAGCATAATAGGACCCCTTTAAAGCCAAATGAGGGTTTGCGCTGGCGCAAGCTGATAGTAAATCTGGCCCATAGTATCCCGATTCGCTTAATTATGCACTTAACAGCCAGCTACTCTTGCTGAAAATCATAACGTAACGGCTTTACAGAGTATTGATTGTTGCTTGTTGTTGATATGTTCGGTGAAGCGTCATGGCCATGCTGTATTGTAAATAAACTGCTGAAAATCATAACGTAACGGCTTTACAGAGTATTGATTGTTGATTGTTGTTGATATGTTCGGTGAAGCGTCATGGCCATGCTGTATTGTAAATAAACACAGTTATTGACCAATCAGCATCAAGGACTGCAACAATAATGTATATTAATGAGATTCATCTCGTATATTTCTAAATAGTTTTTATTGAAATCAGTATAAATTAACAGCAGTATAAGATGATATGATGTCCTACTTATTTAAGGATTTTTTGCATTACAGTAAATGCATTACTGTGATGTATTTATTTAAAACAAAGTTCAATTCTATCTATCTATCTATATACAGTATATATATATCTATGCTCCTGTTTCAGAAGTAGACATGCACACACATATCTAGCTGAGTGTGTGTGTACGGTCCTCCCTCGTCCCTCCCCTCGGCTGTCTCTGCCCACTCCTCCGCCATGCACTGACCCAGACTCCGCTGCGCTTCATCATCACCGCCATCATCCTCATCCTCATCGCGAACAATAGCGCGAGCTGCAGGCCTGACCGCACGCGCGACACAGCGATGCTCAGCGGCGTCTGAAGCGCACGGAACACACGCGGCATCGCTTCAGACTCGAGCACTCGGAGAAGATGGCGAACGACTCTCCGGCGAAGAGCCTGGTGGACATCGACCTCGCCTCTCTGCGGGTGAGCGGCTCTCTCCGAGCGTCTCCGCGGGGCTCGCGTCGCGTCGCTTATTAACCTGTACGATGCTCTTTGTGTGATTGCAGGACCCTGCTGGTATTTTTGAGCTGGTGGAAGTGGTCGGCAATGGCACCTACGGACAAGTGTACAAGGTCGGTGTCGATTGAGTCTTACTACATTCACAACGAGCTTCACTGCAGCTTCGAGACTACTCCGTTATAGTTTTACAGCAGAATAGTCATTTCTACTGAAGTCGAGCGGTTTATTGGAGAGATTGAGCTCTGCTGATGGGTGTGATCTGCTGCGCATGCGCAGAGACACTCAATGCGACAAAAAAGCAGCTTGATTATAAACCGGCTTCACACAGATATAAACGAGCTCAGCTCTGGATCTGTGCATCACATTATTACACTGTTTCAGTCCTGTGTGACCGGCAGACATTCAGCCTCGACTCTTAACAGCTCATTTGTCGATCCCTCTGCCAAAGATTGAGAGATTTTGTTTTGCACAATACTGAATAAAAAGTATTGTGATAGCCAGATAGCTGTTGTGGATAGTAACAGGCTGTCAGACGGCATCGGCCTGCTCTGAAGAAAGCAGTGCACTGATGATGAAGAGCTTCCTCACTGCTTACATTCTTACAGTCTGAGGTCATGCTCCTGTTTCTGAATCATTCACTTATTTCCTTAAACCTCAGTGCTGTCGCTGACCAGCTTTGAAGCGGTAGATCAGCCAGAAATGAGCCTGCGGTCATCAGTAGCCGTGTGTCCACTGTGAGGCCAGAAGCGGGCGTGCTAGTGTGTTTCCACGGTCTCTTGATGGGGCCTCGGCGGGCCCCTGGGGGCTGGAGGAGTGGTTATGAGTTTATCGATAATAAAAGCACGGTATGCTTCTGAAAATACCAGAGACCGCTTGAAGAACTCAGATAAATCATATATGATTATAATCATGTATTGGTTTCATATTTGTTCTGTCTGCTCAGCGTGTCTTTGCACCTGCATATGTCATAAATTGCATATGCTCCGTGTAAATCATATAACTCAGATTTTCAGTCTGTGAGCTCCCTCTGCTGCTTTGGCTGAAGGGATAACAGTGAGATGGGTTCTGTTGTGTTATATATGTACGCATTTGGACTAAAAAGCCCTAATGGAGTTGTTTTGTGCGGAGCAAGTAGCGTATGTGTGCTCTCTCTTTATGTGAAATAATTATAACTGTCTGTTTGATTTAGCATGTTGACACAACTTAATGAATGACTATTTTTATCGTAAATCATCGGTATATAAAAATATTGATGCTGAAGCCTTAAGTCTTTATGTAAGGGCCAAACGTCCATTTCTTGTTTAACGGTATAGGTTTGTTAGTTTCCCCTCGCTGGTGAAATGCTGGGGTTGTGTGACGGTTTCTTCAGAGAGGTGTGTTTTACAGTAGCGCTGGCCCCACAGTGGAAAAGCAGCTATTTACTCTCCCTCATGTCGTACCAAAACCACAAGACTTTGATTTTTTTAATTATATTTTTTATTGAAGCCAAAATGATTTCTGTCCTTTCATTGAAAGTCCATGCAATCAAAATTTTCAAGCTTAAAATGCATATGAATTGCAATGATCAACATATTTAATTTATGCTTTTATTGGCATGTAAACACTGATCATCACACACACACACACACACACACACACTTGACTTGATGCATGTAAATGGTTGTATGCATGGGTTGGGTCAATAAAAAAAAATAATAGGGTCGCTCTCTAAAAAGTGTGAAAGCCAGTGCATTAGTGGGCTCTCTGGAGGTTTGAGGGCCGTATCATCTGAAGAGCCTGCTGTAGTGAAGTCTGAGTCTGAAGAACATGCTGTGACACCCGTTGAGGGCTTGAGCTCTCGATCACCCGTAAGCAGCGTTTCATCACAAAACAATAACACCATGCGCACAGGACAGACGAGCCATCTGATGGTATTCTGGTGAATGAGAAATGATTGCAGTGCAAACCGCTGTAGAGTTAGAAGCGGTGATTCACAGTTCACAGGCTTCATGTGCCACAAATCAGTCGCTGTAGAACCAATCAGAGCCCATCGCCTATTTCTGAGGGAGGGGCTTCATAAAAGAAGGAATTGATCAGCACGTTTCTCAGAGAAGGGACAGAGCGGTGTGGAATAAAGGTAAATTATGTGAAAAATAATGCGTTTTTGTAAAAACAAAGTATTAACATTTGAGACTGCACCCCATAAACACAATCAAGCCTAGAAAAAACCCAGTGAACCACCCCTTTAATGGTTGCAGACTGGATGATTGTCTGTTTTTCTTACATCTATACACCTTTCACTTTTTAAGTCTAAAACAAAAGATGGATTCATTGTTATTCTTAATTAAAAAGCACAACAACAATAAAACAGTAGGCTATAATGACAAACTAGCTTACATAACAAAAACTAATAAGATGAGGCATGGGATAAATATTAAAGGGGTCATATGATGCTGCTAAAAAGAACATTATTTTGTGTATTTGGTGTAATGAAATGTGTTTATGCGGTTTAAGGTTCAAAAACACATTATTTTCCACATACTGTACATTATTGTTTCTCCTCTATGCCCCGCCTTTCTGAAACGCGTCGATTTTTACAAAGCTCATCGGTCTGAAAAAGCAAGGTGTGCTGTGATTGGAAGTTACGGCTTCTTTCTTTCCGTGAACATTTGGGCGGGGTTATGTAAATCTTCCCACATCGTGACGTAGACATGTGGGGCGTGTTAGAACGAGCCGTTTTAGGTAGGTGTGGCTGACTCTTAACTTTTATAAAGAATATCTCTTTGGTTTTGAGACTTTAGTCTTTGCAACTTTAGGATCTTATCTATTCACGAACAGCTTGTAACACTCCGAAGAGAAAGGAAAACTTGAAATCGCATCATATGACCCCTTTAAACTTGCTGTCGGTGACGGTGCTTGCATGTTTTTTCCACAAGAATACCAGCATGTTCACCTTCTCTGGTTTAAGAAGCGGTCTTTTACTTTACTTTAGTGTGAATATATTGGCGTCATTATGCGTGCACCTTTGCGCTGGTGCTGAGGCGGTGAGTATAAACCAGGCTCTACAGTCGAAGCGCTCGCACTGAAAGCAGCTCTCTTCTCGTGATCAGTCAAATCTGAGTCCTGCTGTATCTGCAGCGCTCGCTGTATGGAGCAGAGCAGGCCAGTGCTCTCGCACAAATTTGGACTCGCACATTCTCAAAAAATTGTCGCAAATCTGACCGTTTTGGTCGCAGTCTAGAGCCCTGTTTCAGAATTGAGGCAAGTGACTGACTATATGAATGGGTTACTGAATCATTGATTACTTGATTTATTCAAAAACATGGATTGATCGGCTCTGATACTGGCATTTTCTGCTGGATCGGGTATCAGTCAGACGAGACCGATCCAAATCCCATATTCTGCGTATACTATTCTGTGTTATTGTTAAGCCCCACGAAAGCACAAACACATTATAAAGCACCATAAAGTAAAAGTCCAAGTGTTCTGAAGCTGTTCCATGGCTTAATGTGAGGTACAGATTAATATTGAAGTCGTTAAATTCAAGTTCTCGTAAACTCTTCTCTCCGCTGCAGCTGTCTGTCATCCTTCATTCAGTGTTCAAGCTGTGTGTCGTGTTCGGTTACGACAGTCGAGACGATGAAACTCTCTTCAAGAGCGCACAGTAACTGAGATTTAAAACTGTTAAAAGACAAGGCTCAATAAACTATCGCACAGATTTAATAAACTATGCATCAATATCTCTTGTGTTTTGAACTTCTCTGTGTGGAGCGCTGTGACTCCGTGTTGCTTCAAGCTCATCATTCTGCTCATCATTCTCGAGATGTGCATAAGTGCTTTGTGCTGCTCTGTGTTAGAGCCTTTCGTATTATAATACTTTTGTTCAATGAAAGATTATTTATAGCGTTTCTTGTTCTGTCCTATCTATCTATCATATGTTGCTGCCTTCATTACTGTGCTATACATTTAAAAGAAATGTCTTTTCATTTTATAGTATATATTTATATATAAATATAGTTAGGCTACTTGTTTTTCATGAATGTATTTTACAACAATACAGAGAGCAATGTGTAACATTTTACCAGATTTAGTCCTACACTTCACTTTTATTTGTTCTCCACTAAATAATGTTATTTCACTAAATGTTTAGCTTTTATAGAATTATTGTGCACTCATAGTTTTTATTTGTAAATAATTAAAAATAAAGTAAAACTTGAAAAAAAAAGATGAAATAGATTGTTTAGCCGTCTTGACAACTGCCAGCAGAGAAGTGTGAACTGCGAGTTTGCTGTTAAGCGATTGAAATATCGAAACTAATTTCTTGAATGAGCTCCAGAGAGCTGAACTCTGAGTCCTGCTGTAGATCTCAGCTGTGCTTGACCATGGCTTTTGTGCTTAAAGCTGCATTCCAGCGCGGATGAATCTGACAAAGCGTGGCGATCACATGCAGCAGCCGTCTGGAATGTTGTTTCTTCAGGTTTGGGATGTCAGAGGGATGATTTTGTGTATTCCAGCGCGGATGCGGTTGTGTTTGGACAGATGAGGAGTTGTGAGGGTGAACTCAGATCAGTGTTTATGACTCTATGGCTTCTGTGGAGCATCTGCCCTCACACTGAACACACTGCTGTTCTTCCTCAGTTTGTGTCCATTGTTTTCTTTGTGTCGGCCAATGAGGCGTGAGCTTCAGGTCACATGTCCAGAGCCGCTGCAGACACACGCTGGAGCTTTAGGTGGCGCTGAAACACTGAAGACTGATTCATGTCCAGCAGTGTGTGTTTGACTCCACACACACACTCAACACGCGCTCACATGTCAAATATCACACACACATTCACGCTGTCTGTGTGAAAGACTCCCTTTATCTCCAGTCTGTGTTCTGTGTGCTCCTCTGAACTGAAGCTCTGTTCTCTGTGTTACTGTATCTGTGCCTCATTAATCATCATTCACACATCATCATATGATGCTGCGGTGTGTTTGTGGCCTCTCATATGAACACATCACATACGAACAGATATAAGCTCGTTCATGGATGATCATGTGATTCACAGCCCCAGAGAGCTGGTGGTCATGTGACCTGGGCGTGAGGCTGTGATTGGCTGAGAGTGTGTAACCAGGCAGACTCGCACATGCAGTAGATCTAGCACAGAAACCGTGGGATCTGACTCTCTGTGTCTCAGACGCTCTGATCTTCAGTGATGCTCAATCCTCTCACACTCCCACGGTGTCCCGTCCTGATGAAGTTCTGTGTGTGTGCTGTCTGTAAGTGTGTGTCCAGGAACACAGAAGCGTGCTGTATGTCACACAGGCGTGACACAGAAATCATGTTTGTCTCACACATGTAGGACACTAGTGGTCTCTTCAAGTGAGTTTTTAAGGAATCACAGTTGGGTAAACTTCTATAGCAGGGATGTAACGATTACCGGTTTGACGATAAATCATGATAAAATTCCCCACGGTTAGTATTACCGCTTCATCTTTTAATTAGCATTAAAACATATTCGATTACCGTGATTTGAAAATCTGAGGATAAATCAATACTATCCAGCATAAAGCAGAGTTTGAGTAACAGTGTCACGTGCAGCAGCAGAGTCGTGTTGTTTTCAGTGAAAACATGGCAGAAAGCGGCGAGGTTTTAAAAGAGTGCTAAGGGAATTATACAAATGAATATATGAATGGATTAATTATGAATGTACCTCTGAAGGTTCTGACTGTCTTCAGAAAAGATTCGATGGCATTTTGTTTTCATCTTCGCTCCATGTAATACCTAATAAACTAGTGTTTTAATCGCAATACTGCTTTGTGCAGGAGGTTATGAGAAACAGCTGTAATTCTGCTGCTCCAGAAGCGCCACCTGCTGTCAGCGAGTGGATTTACAGACACTCACGTTCACATTCAGTCTGTGTGCAGCTTCTGTCGGGACAGAAAACAGAGCGGATTTACATGCCCTGCTGTAGATTTTGACCGGTTGATGAAAAACAAAGCTTGTGTGTATTCTACACATTCAGACAATTCAGATAAGTTATCTAGAATTATTTATGGAGCAGATAAAATACATATAATCATTTATTAATCAGTTGTCATTTTGACTTGTGAAATGTGAGGTTTACCTTTTTATGAAGCTTTTTCAAAGTTTTATTTGAACATTTCGTACATGTTATTAGATAAGTCATTTTATTTGTTGTTTATAAAACGATTTATGTGTCAGTAGTTTTTGTACATTTCCAGCACATTTTAACAATACTATGATAATACTGATAACCAGGATAATTTTGGTCACTATAATCGTGATAAGAAATTGTCATACCATTACTTCTTTATTCCATAGCAGTGAATGGGAGACTACATCAAATATATATTCTGCGTTCCCTCAAATAGCAAAAGAAAAACTCAGACAGTGTTTTCTTGACTTACAAAAGAGGACAAATGAGAGAGATTGATAAGTGTGTGAAGAGATGCAGCTTCCAGAAGCTTCTGCAGGATCCTCTTGTTCATGAACACTCTCAGGGTCTGGATCGGGCGAAAGAGACGTCATGGTTAATATTTGCAGCTGAACTGATGCAGTAACTGTCATGAACTGAAGAGCGTCTAAGCGGTTCACCAATCACAACGCACTGGACCAGCTAACCAATCACATTTTGTGTTTTGAGAGGAGGGGCTTCATCAAAACAGGAAGTAAACCGAGCGTTCGAGACTGACTGGGAAGAGAGGTGCTGCACTAATGTAAAATATGTGAAAACAATCAAGCATGAAAACTTCTAGTACACATCAAAAACCAAACCAAGAGTTTATAAAAGCGCATAATAGGAGCCCTTTAGATTAGGCTTTCATTGAGCAGCACATACACAGCGCTCCTCAAATAACCGCTCAACCGTGACGTGTGAGAACCTGTGAGGATCATTCTATCAGTGAATGATGACCCATCTCATGTTTGGGTGAAATTATATTTTAAGACACTGTGAAACACCCTGATAAAGGTGAGGATGGTTCTCTTCTGAAAGGCTGAAAAAGACAGATGAACAGTAAACAGTGGAGTACAGTT
>NW_015646364.1:136174-138660 GCF_001515625.1 Sinocyclocheilus rhinocerous | reverse complement strand
TAAGACACTGTGAAACACACCCTGATAAAGGTGAGGATGGTTCTCTTCTGAAAGGCTGAAAAAGACAGATGAACAGTAAACAGTGGAGTACAGTCGTGGTTCCCGAGGCTGAACGTTTTCTGAAGGCACAGCTGGGTGAATGAAGAGCACTGTGTTGTTTGAGCTGTGAAGGGTTGCTTATAGGGTTAGTTTCTGGTGCTGTTGTGAATGGAGGAAGAGATCTGAAGTGCTTCCACCTTTAGATGCAGCCTTTTTACAGATGAAATGGTTTTGCTGCTCATCTGATCTTTTAAATCTCTAAATAATTGAACTAGGGCTGCGACTAATAATGCCTTAATCAGTTAATTGTATAAATGTACATTTTATTTTTTGTATTTACTAAAAGTTATTCCACATTCTGTCAAATATTGTCCTCCAAAACTGCATGGACTGAAGGCTGTAAGAACACATACAGTGACTGTATCTATAAACTTTGCATTATAAAACAAAAAGAAATGACTGTTTCTGAAAGTAAGCGTTAGAGGAACACATTAAGCTCATTACCATCATCTTTTACAGGTACTGCTCTCATCACAATATAGCTACCTGTGCCATTTGAAGAACTTTAAACCTACATATAACATCTAACAACAAATACTTGAGCAAAATGTGTTTTAGTCTGAATTTTTGCGCTCCGTCTGTCTGTCTGTCTGCGCATGCACACACTTCCTTCAGTGAAGTGAAGCGGAGACTCACTCTCTGTCCAGACCAGCCACGTGACGAGAATATACCTGTGAAATATGAGTTATGTGCTGAAGAAAACACGTCTCTAACAGCACAGGTATCTGTCAGATCTCCGGTAAAAATTGATCTTGCTGCCGCGTTCTGGATTAATTGTAAAGGTTTGATAGAAGTGGCTGGAAGACCTGCCAAGAGAGCATTGCAATAGTCCAGCCTGGATAGAACAAGAGCTTGAACAAGGAGTTGTGTTGCATGTTCTGAAAGAAAGGGCCTGATCTTCCTAATGTTGAATAAAGCAAATCTGCAGGACCGGGTAGCTTTAGCAATGTGGTCTGAGAAAGTCAGCTGATCCTCAATCATAACTCCAAGGTTTCTGGCTGTTTTTGAAGGAGTTATGGTTGATGTGCCTAACTGGATGGTGAAATTGTGATGAAACGATGAGTTTGCTGGAACCACAAGCAGTTCTGTCTTGGCTAGTTTGAGTTGAAGGTGATGGTTTTTAAATGACTGGGTAAACAAAAAATAATAATTTTTCCCGCTGAACACAATATATTTTGTTTTTGAGCAACATACAGAATATTAGGAACAGTATATTTGTTTATTTTTTCTTTGATTTGTTTCATAAAAAGAAGAAAAATAAAGACTGACATCTTTATGTAACTTAAATCTGTAATTACAGTTATTTAAAGTCCCCTTGTAGTCAAAAATGTTATCCTTTAAAACTCATCTTTGATCATAAAAATGACATTTAAATTTTTTTTCTTGTGAAAATAATTTTTTCATGCCTTAAAATAGCTTGAATGCAACTCTACACCCTTGCCTCATTTACTATACGCGGATCTATGAATACGCAAATTAGCCCCGCCTCCACTCAGTCACACAGCGGCCAGCCACGCCTCCACTCAGTCACACACCAACCAGCCATGAGCCTGCGCCTCCTGATCCATTAAATTAACTGTAGTAAATGCGATACAATGGCAATGGCAAGTGGAAATATTGGTTTAATTAAGCCATATGTGTTTGAACCAGAAATAAGCTGGTATGCTCAACGTAAGCAAGGAGACTGATGGCTAACTTCGTGAGGTAACATTATCTGTTTGCGCTGGTTCGTACACGGATAATGACTGATAAAACTGTTTTTACTAGCGGACAACTACAGTGGATACTGTAACATTTGTTAAATTTACCTATTTGACGATTTTGTGTCCTCAAAATGCCTTGAAGACTCAAATGCAGCCAAGTTTGTGATTCCAAATCGCGCCGGCGATCATACGCGTGTGACGTGCGGATGTCAATGTGGGAGAGGTGCGTCTGACTCCGGGCTACTTTTACACTGCTGCCGCGGGCTATTATTCAAGTTAGCGGTTCTAAATACAAATAAATAAGCGCTGACAGCACATGACATCGTGAAAATAGGGGGAAATATTAACAGTTAGCGAAACATCTACAGAAAAAATATAACTGTTACCGGATTAACCTGGCTGCCTTCTCACTAGACCCTCTGCTTTGCAGCACAATTAATGATATGCTAAGGATAGGGTCCCTTGACGCGATTGGTTATTGCATTTTGTGACGTAGCAAAAAAAGGCTGTTTCAAACTGCGTTTCTGTGACTGCCTTTGGGAAACTACAGTTTTAAGGAGAAAATACTCAGCAATGGTGTTGATAAATAAATTGGCACATGGTTTGTCTAAAAGCATATTAAAAACACCACATAGACAAATAAACAACATAAAAAACTTGATTTTCACCACAGGGGGACTTTAA
>NW_015646364.1:126230-126364 GCF_001515625.1 Sinocyclocheilus rhinocerous | reverse complement strand
TGTGGGAGAGGTGGGAGAGGTGCGTCTGACTCCGGGCTACTTTTACACTGCTGCCGCGGGCTATTATTCATTCTAAATACTCTAAATACAAATAAATAAGCGCTAACAGCACATGACATCGTGAAAATAGGGGG
>NW_015646364.1:121751-126170 GCF_001515625.1 Sinocyclocheilus rhinocerous | reverse complement strand
TTTCAAACCGCGTTTCTGTGACTGCCTTTGGGAAACTACAGTTTTAAGGAGAAAATACTCAGCAATGGTGTTGATAAATGGATTGGCACATGGTTTGTCTAAAAGCATATTAAAAACAACACATAGACAAATAAACAACATACAAAAACTTGATTTTCACCACAGGGGGACTATAATTTTAGTTCTATAATTCATATACATATCATTTATATAATTTAATATAATTTAGTTATATAATTTCATATCCATAATTTGATTTAATAATAACCCAATTTGAAGCAAAAACAGAATGTTCTGACTAGCTTTGTGAAATTATACTACATGCCTGAACAAAGCAAACAGCAGCGATGTGAGTGAGTGCAGGTACAACAGCAGGAGAAATGGCTTGAAGGAGATGAGATGGAATAGGATCAAGCGGACAAGTAGTAGGATGATTGGAAAGGATGAGTTTAGAGACTTCTGCCTCAGAGAGTGGAGAGAAAGATGAAAACGAGTGTATGTTTGCTGGTAAGATGTGCTTGACAGATTGTGGTGTGGAAAATTGTGCACTGAGGTTTGTAATTTTATTAATGAAGAATGTGGCAAATTCGTCAGCTGTTAGAGTTGATGAAGAAGGGGGAGGAGGAGGACAAAGGAGAGATCATTTTGTCGCCCAGAGTGAAGATTTAGTTACATATGAGAGTGATTTACTCGCATTGTAGAGGGTTGTCCATCTTCACCGTCACGCAAGTTCTTTGATACAGCTGTGCGCTCACCACAGTGCAACAGTTAAAAGGGACCACTCTCAAACAGTGTCGTGCCGTGCCGCGTTCCGAACGTTGTTTAAGTGACATACACTGGTATTGCGTTATATTTAAAAATTCATATCGTAACAAAAATAAACCGGTAATATGAACCGGTATACCGCCCAGCACTACGATATAAGATGTATGACCACTGGTCATCTGAAATAGGAATAGAAAGGTCTTGTTCCCAAATCTCTTTGAAACACTTTGAAAGATCAGGTATGAAAACAAACACCATACTTTTGATAAAAACTGCTGCACATGTTAAAGTGCTGTATGTTTTTATTGAGTATAAATATATAGCCAGTGACACGTCACACAGTTAAAATCCCCACCTAGAACTGATATATGAGAATGGAGATTTGACAAAAAAAGAGATGAAATTCTGACCAGCAGTAAGGCTGAATTAATGTGTTGAAATGCCACAGCCGGTGGATTTGTCATGGCAGAGGATGATAAACCTGAGCGACTCGATTCTGTCTGTAGTTTGACGAGCAGAGCCGAGTCTTCTGAAGAAATCAGCCTGTTATGATGAGTCGATGCTAGTTTAGCAGCTAACACACCCCATCATCATCAGGACAAGTCATATTCATTTATAGAGAACTTTACACAATACAGATCCTTTCAAAGCAGCAAACAGTAATAAAGAGGGAAATAACCGTGAAACTCATCAATTTCTGCTGTATATCAGTTCAGATCTGATGTAGTTTAACCTCACTGCTCGTTATTTACAGCAGAAACACGGGTAAGAGAACAGCTGAAATTGTGAAAGCCAAATAGACATAATGGTTTGTGTAAAACCTGCAGAAAAGGACAAGAAAATTGATGATGGGCTGTTGAGTTGTTGATAAATAACGCACAGTCCTGTGAATTTGTGATTGTTCTTCCATTAGCGTCAGTTTTGTGTCAAGTCAAGTCAAGTCACCTTTATTTATATAGCGCTTTTAACAATACAGATCGTGTCAAAGCAACTGAACAGCATTAATTAGGAAAATAGTGTGTCAATAATGCAAAATGACAATAGTAAACACTAATTTTTCAGTTAAAGGCACTTATCCAGTAGCACTAATAGAGAGATACAACCACGCTCAGATGATAAGAGCAGGTCATTTGTAACTCTAATGAGAGCAGTCTCAGTACTATGATACGGTCTAAATCCTGACTGGAAATCCTCACAGATACCATTTTTCTCTAAGAAGGAATATAATTGTGAGGATACTACCTTTTCTAGTATCTTGGACAGAAAAGGGAGCTGCTGCTGCTGCTGTTTGTTATATTTCTCGTTCTTTCCTCCGTCTCATGGACTCAGATGTGAGATATTCTTAACGTTATCTCTGCTGGTTGAAGCTATTCATTTCGTTTGAGCAGAGCAGCCTGAGCCGCTGATCAGAACACACCGAAGCGGTCTGCTGTTTGTGAGTTTCTCCGTGTCTGAAGCACACGAGGTCAGAGTCGAGAGTCTCTCCTCGAGACGCTCCCTCAGCCGTCAGGATCAGTGCTGTTCACAGTGAAGGAACTCTCGTCCGTTCACATTCAGCGTCATTGACCCTGCTGTCATCCATGCTAACGCTCATGTAGCTGCACACAGATGCATTAGCGTGCGTATCGTGTTCTTCTCTCTAACTGATTTGCTCTGTGTTTCTGATCAGGGTCGACATGTCAAAACCGGGCAGCTGGCGGCTATCAAAGTCATGGACGTGACTGAAGTAAGTGTACACAGCTCACAGAGCCACGCTTTTCACATCAGTGTGTTCAACAAAACCAAATGAATCAAACAGTATTATGAAATGGTCAAGAAAGGTAGTGTATCCATAAACAACAGGAGGAGCACTGAGCACAAGTACTGCACATCTGTACTCAGACAAACTCCTGCTGTGTGTGTGTGTGTGCTCAGGATGAAGAAGAGGAGATTAAGCTGGAGATTAACATGCTGAAGAAATACTCTCATCACAGAAACATCGCCACGTATTACGGTGCCTTCATCAAGAAGAGTCCTCCAGGACACGACGACCAGCTGTGGGTCAGTCTCACACACACACACACACACACTCCTCAGGAACCTCCTCCTGCCTCACATTTCACCTGATATCCGCTCTCAGTCTAATCTGTCTATGTGTGACCCACAGGTCAACAAGGGTTTCATCTGTGTTCATGTTAAATACTGACTAGATCAGATTCTACTCAAACAGCACTGTTCACTCTAGTGACCGTCTCTGACCTCCTCACCGTCCTCACTGGGACTAATGATTTCTGATACCACATGCCTTTGGAAATACCCTAACAAACTTAATTAAACAACAGTTTAATGAAACCGTTTCAGTCATTAAGAGAAAAAAATCTGGAGCTGAAGATCTGAGCAGAGTTCATCCACTGACAACAATACACACCGATCCCATGTGTGTGTGATTCAGAGTCAGAGCGGATGCACCACAGTCTTCATTAATGAGTCAAACTGAACAATAACGTCAGGTGTGTCTGAGCCCTTCAGGTGTCATGCTCCTGGACTGTCTGTGTGTATGTTTTCCTCCCCATGTGCTCTCAGTGACCCAGTTTTTCTGTCTCTCGTTGATTGTTCATTTGATTCAGGTGTGTCTTTTCAATTACCCTCGTTTCGTCCTGTATTTAAAGTGTGGTTTGCCCTATGTTCCCTTGTCCAGTGTTAAACATCAATGCTATGTGCTGCGTGTGTGTTCTTGCCTGCCCGGTGTTCCCCCTTATTTGGATAATTAAAGACTGTTATTCATGAATCTCCTGCGTCTCCGTGTCCTTCGCTCCTGCACAGCAGACACCCTGACAGAACACTGGACCAACAAAAAGAAGTATATTGCGTGTTCCCCTCCGTTTGTTTTCCGTGTTTTGTTTTTTCCCCCCAATGGATCCCCTCGCTGCTAAATGCACAGTTCTAGCCCATAAGGACCTGCCCATCTTGGAGTATGCGGTTGAGTTCAGCCAACTCGCCGTTTTAACGGCATTCGACGACGCTGCGCTGAACTCACTTTTCTGGATCGGGGCAAATTACCATCGCCCCGTTGATCATCCGGTGTGTGGAGAGCATCCGACCCCAATCCAGAGCACAGCCAGACCCAGAGCCCAGCCCACCATCACCTCGCTGCACGGAGCCAAAGCCCGAGCCCGCCGCACGGAACGACAGAGCTGAGGATCGCCGCGGAGCCCGAGCTTCAAGTGACATCAGACCAGGTGCGAGAGCCAGCTACATTGCTCGCCACGAGGGAGAAGGCCGTGGACAGCGAGAGTGCGGAGAGGAGCTCTGCCCACTGCACCATGGCTGAGGGTGAGCTTATTGTGTATCTGGGACTGCTGGACTTTGAAGGGGACTTAATAGACTGGGAGGCAGATATATATGCGGACATGCCCATTTTCCTCCCACCTTCCTCGGACTTACCAGTCTGCCCTGAACTATCTGCCAGCCCTGTTGTTCCCCTGTCTGACACGCTCCTGGTGTGTGTGGGCAGCGCACATCGGCCCGGAGAGCCCGGGGGCTCACGGATAGCCACCCACCTGCCCGCTCCTGCCTCCTCCACCGCTGTCATCTGGCAGCCCCTCTGCTCACCCTCAGCCCACCATCTGTTCGGTGCGAGCACCGCGTGTCTGCCAGTCTCCATCGTCGGCGTGG
>NW_015646364.1:119964-121115 GCF_001515625.1 Sinocyclocheilus rhinocerous | reverse complement strand
TTCTACGTGTGTCTCCTGCCTGCCTGTGTTTCCCCTTGGATGTTAATTAAAGACTGTTATTCCTGAATCTCCTTCATCTCCGCATTCCTTGCTCCTCACAGTAAGAAACCGTGACAGAACACTGGACCAACAAAAAGAAGTATATTGCGTGTTCCCCTCCGTTTGTTTTCCGTGTTTTGTTTTTTCCCCCCAATGGATCCCCTCGCTGCTAAATGCACAGTTCTAGCCCATAAGGACCTGGAGTATGCGGAGTATGCGGTTGAGTTCAGCCAACTCGCCGTTTTAACGGCATTCGACGACGCTGCGCTGTTCTGGATCGCCGCTGCGCGGAGCCAAAGCCCAAGCCCACCGATGATGGAGAGCCCGAGCCCGCCTTGACCGATGAGCCATCGCCGCATGAAGCGACAGAGCTGAGGATCGCCGCGGAGCAGGAGCTGCTAGTGACAGTAGACCAGGTGCCAGAGCTGGCTACAACGCTGGCCACGAGGGAAAAAGCCATGGACAGCGAGAGCACGTAGAGGAGCTCTGCCCACTGCACCATGGCTGAGGGTGAGCTTATTGTGTATCTGGGACTGCTGGACTTTGAAGGGGACTTAATAGACTGGGAGGCAGATATATATGCGGACATGCCCATTTTCCTCCCACCTTCCTCGGACTTACCAGTCTGCCCTGAACTATCTGCCAGCCCTGTTGTTCCCCTGTCTGACACGCTCCTGGTGTGTGTGGGCAGCGCACATCGGCCCGGAGAGCCCGGGGGCTCACGGATAGCCACCCACCTGCCCGCTCCTGCCTCCTCCACCGCTGTCATCTGGCAGCCCCTCTGCTCACCCTCAGCCCACCATCTGTTCGGTGCGAGCACCGCGTGTCTGCCAGTCTCCATCGTCGGCGTGGCTGGAGAATCCCTTGCCTCCGCCTTCAGCCTCTGAGTCCCAGACTCCGCCTCGGCCTGTCCACCCAGCGGCTCCACCATGGCTCCTAGCTCCCTCTTCTCCGCCGGGCTCCCTCGTCCCTCCGGCTCCTTCATCCCTTCGGCTCCTCCTCAGTCCTCTGTCGCTCCGGCTCCACCCCGGCCTTCCAGATCCCCGCCTCCGCCTTGGTCGCCAGTAGCCCCTCACTGCAGAACACAAGATCCAGGGGGCGTGGTTGGATCC
>NW_015646364.1:92571-116380 GCF_001515625.1 Sinocyclocheilus rhinocerous | reverse complement strand
GGAAGAGTTGGATCTGGATCCACCCACGCCCCCTGGATCTTGTGTTCTGCAGTGAAGACCATGTCCTCGGTCGCCTGAGCCATCTGCTCCGCCTTGGCCCTCCGGATCCTCCCCGTCGCCCTGGCTCACTGGCTCTCCATCTCTGCCTCGGGCTGCTCCACTTGCTCCGCCGCAGTCGGTCGGCCCCCTGGAGTGGAGTCGTCAGCCCCTACTCCACCATGGCTCCACCGTGGGTCGTCTTCATGTCTGTGGCCTGGGTCCCGCCTGGCTCTGCCTGCTCCAAGTCCCTCCTGTCTCCACCCTGGCTCCTCCCTCCGTTGTCTCCTCCCTGGACTCTGTTGGCTGTCCTCCTCCTGGGTGTCTGTCCACCACCCGAGCCTCCTCCTAAGTTCCCACCCGACCCTCCCTTTGTTGTTCTGTTGTGCTCCGGGAGGGGGGCGAACTGTCATGCTCCTGGACTGTCTGTGTGTATGTTTTCCTCCCCATGTGCTCTCAGTGACCCAGTTTTTCTGTCTCTCGTTGATTGTGTTCATTTGATTCAGGTGTGTCTTGTCAATTACCCTCGTTTCATCCTGTATTTAAAGTGTGGTTTGTGCTATGTTCCCTTGTCCAGTTTTAAATGTCAATGCTATGTGCTGCATGTGTGTTCCTGCCTGCCCGGTGTTCCCCCTTATTTGGATAATTAAAGACTGTTATTCATGAATCTCCTGCGTCTCTGCGTCCTTCGCTCCTGCACAGCAGACACCCTGACATCAGGAGCATAAACTAGTGTGCTCACGCTTACAACCTTAACGGGAAGTGCACTAAAAACACCAAACCCTAAAAACTAAACACAACAATCATGAGGCACTGAACAATTGATCAGATAGCATGTAGTAGGTGATGTAAAAACAGTTTTATGTTGTTTTTATTGTTTAATGTTAAAACACATTATAAACATCACACGAGACAGACGTGAGCTTTCAGCCTTGAGACTGATATCAAGCTGACTTTCCTTGCATCTACAGCCATTGCCTGCGTGTAAAGCTCTTCATTCCTGTACTGTAGGGAAGATAAAACGTGTCAAAACAGGTGCTTTACTGCAATCTGAAGAAAAGAAGAGACCTGGAGGAGTGCTGATGGTTTGTTAATGACCAATCAAAAAGAGGTCTGTTTCAGTCAGTCCGGTGAAACACAGGATGTGTTCTTAATGTGTTCTCAGTGGATTTCTGCAGGACTGCTTCAGTTATGCTCGGAAGATCACACGTTTATATGGTCTGGAGAACGAGACTATGATATTTCCTGAGACGACTTGTCCCACACACACTCCCCTGTGCATGTGATGTTCAGAGAGAGTTGGTTTGTGCTTTATTACCGTCAGCGTCAAGATGAGAGCTGTATTTCACACTGTGCTGAGAACTGATCGTCTTCAGATCCATGTTCTGTATCTGTTGACATCTATGTGTGTGTGTGTGTGTGTATACATCTGTGTGTATGTGTGTATACATCTGTGTGTATGTGTGTATACATCTGTGTGTGTGTGTGTGTCTGTATACATCTATATATGTGTGTGTGTGTGTGTGTATGTGTGTATACATCTGTGTGTGTGTGTGTGTGTCTGTATACATCTATGTGTGTGTGTGTCTGTATACATCTATGTGTGTGTGTGTCTGTATACATCTGTGTGTGTCTGTATACTTCTATGTGTGTGTGTGTGTGTCTGTATACATCTATATATGTGTGTGTGTGTGTGTGTATGTGTGTATGTATGTGTGTGTGTCTGTATACATCTGTGTGTGTCTGTATACTTCTATGTGTGTGTGTGTGTGTCTGTATACATCTATATATGTGTGTGTGTGTGTGTGTATGTGTGTATGTATGTGTGTGTGTCTGTATACATCTGTGTGTGTCTGTATACTTCTATGTGTGTGTGTGTGTGTCTGTATACATCTATATATGTGTGTGTGTGTGTGTGTATGTGTGTATGTATGTGTGTGTGTCTGTATACATCTGTGTGTGTCTGTATACTTCTATGTGTGTGTGTGTGTGTCTGTATACATCTATATATGTGTGTGTGTGTGTGTACGTCTATATATATATATGTGTGTGTGTGTGTCCAGTAAAGCAGTGCGTCTCTCTTGCAGCTGGTGATGGAATTTTGTGGAGCTGGTTCGATCACAGATCTTGTGAAGAACACTAAAGGGAATTCCCTGAAGGAAGACTGGATAGCATACATCTCCAGAGAAATCCTCAGGGTATGAAGCCAGGCTCACACACACTGATGCCGCAGCGGAGGTGTGCTGTCTCACACACCTGTGTGCTTTCTCTCGGCAGGGTTTGGCTCACCTGCACGCTCATCACGTCATCCACAGAGACATCAAGGGTCAGAACGTGCTTCTGACGGAGAACGCCGAGGTCAAGCTAGGTGAGGCGTTAACACAGGTCTCCGTGCTTTGAGCTGCTGTCACAGGCTCCTGCTGGAGATCCTGCTGTCAGACAAGAACACAATACTCTTCCTTCAACAGAATCATCAGGAAAACACTTACTGCTTCTAGGATTTGTTTTCTGTTCTCAGTCAGGGAAATCTCTGACAGACCACATCTAATCCAGCTGAGCAGTGTTTGGCCACAGTGTAGAGTAATAATGATCCCGGTGTGAAAGGTTTAAAGCGGGGAGCGTCGAGTTAAACTGCTCTCTTGCATCAGTGCCAGCCTCCTCTCATGTGTGTATTCAGCGTGAACACGGACACACTAGCGCTTGTTGTGGTAATAAACGTCAGTGTATGCTTCTGATGGAGAGATGGAATATCCTGCAGCTGAGCTCATCACTATATATCGAGAATAAGAAGAAGTCGTCCAGATGTGCACTCAGTTCTGTGTGGTTCACTTTGTGCTGAACTCATCCAATAATAATCCTTTCATTTCCTTTTGTTTGTTTCATTTTATGGTTTAGTTGGAAAGTGTTTAATGAAATGAGCCCATAGCACCACCTAGTGTCCAACCAGCGCTAATACTGAAAATCATGATGCCACGTCTATAATATTCAGTCATTTTTGGAGGGCAGCACACAAGTGAAAGAGTGCAGACTGAGCGCACATTTATCAGTGACGAAGTGTTCCCGCTGAGGTCTGAGGCAGACCGTGGTGATGGAGCAGGTGTTTGTCAGCAGTGTTTCAGGAGCTCTCTCTCGTTGCTCCGCAGTGGACTTCGGCGTCAGCGCTCAGCTGGATCGAACCGTGGGCCGCAGGAACACCTTCATCGGGACGCCGTACTGGATGGCTCCCGAGGTCATCGCCTGCGACGAGAACCCAGACGCCACGTACGACTACAGGGTAAGAGCTGCAGACTCAGAGCTGGTGTGTGCTAGGCTCAGAGCGCAGGGACTGACGGCTGTGCTGTGCTGTGTTTCAGAGCGACCTGTGGTCCTGTGGGATCACTGCCATAGAGATGGCCGAGGGCGCTCCTCGTGAGTACTGTCCTCACACACCTTCACTGCTGCTGCTGCTCTCTTACACTCTCCTGACATACAATAGCTTCTGTGCCACCATTAGTACATTTTACAGCAAATCAATACATTTAAAGATGAAAATTGAAAACACAAACCCTTATTATGAAAGAGAACTGTTAAAGAGGTCATGGCATGGATTTTTTAAAAATTATTTTAATATGTTCCTTGAGGTTTACTTATAATGTTAATAAAGTTGTTTTGCACAAAATAACAAATACATATGTGGGAAAAGGATTATTTCCAACCCTCATTCTGACCCTCTGTCTGAACCGATATGTTTTAAGGGGCGTGTGCTTTAAGGCTCGTCAGTAATCAGCCGCTGTTGTGATTGGCTAACATCACTGCATAGGAAACAGTATCAACGCCCCTCACTATCTGTTTACTGTATCCAGTGTAGACAAGATAGCGCAGTGTTTGTCATTTCTATTTGCTTTTGACACGACACTCTCGTTCAGCGTGATCAAGTGTCAGCCGTTAGCGACTGAACGCCAGTGGGCGGGGCCTATGGCGACAAGAAGACTATTGGTCGATGTCTTGCTGTGGAGGCGTGTTTATGCAAACGACTGCGCCCAGCTGACATCACCTTGTCCCTCGGATCCAAAACGAGTCGTATTCTGAGGGTTATTACATGTTTTTTTTTTGACGATGAGGACATTTTAAGTTATGAATCTTGCAGGATGTATTAAGCATCCAAAGACCTCTTCTGTCAAAAGATGAAGGTAAAGTTGGTTTCTCATGTCATGACCTCTTTAAAGCACAGTAGAAGTATTGTGACGTGTCATTACTCCGTCTCTCTCGTGTTGAAGCTCGAGTATACTGGATGTCATTATACCCTGTGCTGGGTTGACGCTTGTGTTTGATGAGCGTGTGTGTTGGTGTTTTGCAGCATTGTGCGATATGCATCCCATGCGAGCGCTCTTTCTCATACCCAGAAATCCTCCGCCCAGACTCAAGTCCAAGAAATGGTCAGTAGCTTCATCTGCTGCGGTGCAGTTACTGTGGAGGGTGAAAGGTCAGGGCTGAGGACTCGCTCTGCTGTGCTTCACAGGTCTAAGAAGTTCTTCAGCTTCATCGAGGGCTGTCTGGTGAAGAACTACACGCAGCGGCCGCCCACCGATCAGCTGCTGAAGCACCCCTTCATCAGAGACCAGCCCAACGAGCGGCAGGTGCGCATCCAGCTCAAAGACCACCTGGACCGCTGCCGCAAGAAGCGCGGCGAGAGAGGTACTGACCCCACCACACCGCACCGCACCTCACCTCACGCATGTGCTGATGAGTGACTGACCGCCTGTGCTCCGCCGCAGACGAGACCGAGTACGAGTACAGCGGCAGCGAGGAAGAGGAGGAGGAGGCTCAGGAGCAGGAGGGAGAGCCCAGGTATCACACACACACACTACATCAAATCACAAGTGTTTGTCCTCATTGTAGGGCTGTCAAAGTTAACACGTTAATAACGCAAATTCTTTTTAACAGCACTAATCTTATTAATGCAGCGCACATTCTCTGTTTGACCCGTGGCCTCGCCCGTAGTTGGAAAATTGGAGATGCAGTGTCGCCAAATTAGCAACTTTGTCACTAGATTTAGCCATTTTTCAGACACCTTTAGCAACTTTTTTTCCAAAAGAGCACCTAGTGACAAATCTAGCAGCTTCTTGGACAAACCTTATTTAGTTTCTGAGACTCACAGGTCTCTCTTCCTCACACCTCTATCTGTCTGTCTCTCTCTCTCTAAGAAAATACAACATAAGCTATTTTCTGTGCTGTTTCTGACCCCCTCATCAGAACGCTCTGTTTGAATAGCTGTGGAGGATTGTAGACCCATGATTGGCTAATAGTTGTGTGTGTTTGACAGCCTACATCCTTCACAGATGGACGCTGATGTGATTTAGGTTAAAAAGCTTATACTAGGGGGTCGTGTAATGCTTGAATCTGATTGGCTGATGAATGTTCTAAGGTGTGCAGTTATTTTCAGGGAAACGCACGGCAAACGTAGTTCCAGGCAGCTCTTGACCGCATTACATGACCATTATCACTTCGCCAAATTATTTGAGATATTTCAAAGTTCCTTACAGCCAAAAACAGCAAAAGAACCAAAACCCACAACGACACTGGCCAAACAAATAAATATAGTAAAAAATAGGATAACAACAACTGATCATTTCCATGTTTTTGCCACAAAATTACATTTTATTATGAATGGAAAGCACATGCTCTCTCTCCCTCACACGCACCCTCTCTCCCTCTCTCTCTCTCTGATAACTAAGTTATTAACTGCATTAATCTGCTATCAACAGCTCAAGTCTCCGTTATTAAGAGGTGTTGCTTGAGATGCGGAAGAAATTAATCCTACTCACGATAGTGTTTTAAGTACAAAAACCGGGCAAATGCCTTGAAATATATCATCTGATCGATGTCTTGAGGTGTGGCAACTGTAGTATAAGCAGAATGATTGACTTCGGTCCGTTGAATTATTAGAAAATAATGCACAACCGTGGTAAACAAATCCACGCTAGTGCTCTAGAATCGGTGTGAATTGGTTGGAGGAGCTAAACAGGCAGTGCTGTAGAAGCAGGCGTTGATCTTCTGCAGAAGCGGTGCTTATCCACACTGTTACATCACAGAGTAGAACATTCCAAGCTGTCGTTTTGGCAGACTGGCTTTAATATAAGCTGTTTTAGACTAACGAGAATGCTAGAGAATGTTTTTATAGTACAATGACCTCTTATATGTCAAAAGATCAAGGGAATTTTGGTTTGTCAGTACATGACCCCTTGAAAGGTGAACAGTATGTAACTGTGTGTGGCAGCTCTATCGTGAACGTGCCGGGCGAGTCGACTCTGCGGCGGGACTTCATCCGTCTGCAGCAGGAGAATAAGGAGCGCTCGGAGGCCCTGAGACGCCAGCAGCTCCTCCAGGAGCAGCAGCTCCGCGAGCAGGAGGAGTACAAGCGGCAGCTGCTGGCCGAGCGACAGAAGCGCATCGAGCAGCAGAAGGAGCAGAGGAGGCGTCTGGAGGAGGTCTGTGAGAAACCACACTCATCCTGTGATTCCGGGAACAACTATATACACCACTAGAATGCCTTGTTTTGACTGAGATGGCAAACGTGATCAGTGCCAGACTGCATTGCTGATTAGTCAACCATACAAGTCACCAGTTTGTAACATCACAGAATATGTCTAATCTGCACAAATGCATCTGATCCTCCACCGACACATGCTGAACATGCCATAGCAAAGGATAGGACAGACAGAGATCTCCGATTGGCTCTTACACGTGTCCTAACTACACGCAATCTTTTCCATGTTAATGTGAGTTTTTGTCCTAACTAGAAACGGGTTCTATTTCCGCGTTGTCGTGGCTGTCGTGTCATATACAAACTATATGACAGTAGATAATCTCAGGTACAGATTATGTGCTTTATTCAAAGTTAAATGTGTCTAATGTGAGTTTGAATATCATATTGTGTGACATTTATAGCCATACTGAAAACAACAACAGATAGTTTACCTCAGATCTTGAAAATAAATGTAAGCAAATGTACGTTAAAACTGGGAACTCGATGCGAACCAACAAGCGTATTCCATAACAAAGACGTTATCAGTCACTCAGTATGTGCACTTAATAATGTTAAAAAGCTTGAATATTTATGAAGTAGATTATAAAATTATCCATTTGCTTGCGAGTGCGGTGCGCTTCCAGAGAGGCTCCGCCCACACGCTTCTGATTGGCTGCGGTATCTGATTGATTCTGTGGCGTTTGTGGCGTCGCGTGTAGTTAGGACACGGTGTTCGGCTGTGCAATCCACAAATCATCTTGATAAAGCACAGGTCACATGATCATAAACTCGTGTGTCACAGGTCTTTATCAATCTGAACCTACTGATCCGACCTGAGCATGCTATACTGCAGCCGGAATACTTCACCTCTCTACCAAATGTGCAGTTTCGAAAGCAAAATCAGTCACTTCTATGACAAGCCATTCTTTTGTTGAATTAAAACTGGAATTACAGTGTTCTCTCTGTGGGTTTACAGCCACGGTTCTGTGCGTAACCTCACCAATCAGTTTGCTGAATGACAAGGAACTGTATCGACCCTCTTTTATGTCGAAACACTACAGCACATGTCAGAGTTCAGCCTAAGATCAGTGCGAAGCAAACAGCAGCAATGATTGTGTGTTCGTCTCGTGTCCTGCAGCAACAGAGACGCGAGCGCGAGATGAGGAGGCAGCAGGAGCGAGAGCAGAGGAGGAGAGAGCAGGAGGAGAAGAGACGCCTGGAGGAGATGGAGAGGAGGCGCAAAGAGGAGGAGGAGCGCCGAAGGGCAGAGGAGGAGAAGAGGAGGGCTGACCGCGAGCAGGTGAAGCAGTGAAGCGCCTCGGGGGTGATGGATCTGTGATCTGAGAGACCTGCTCCTGCACTACAAATCTAATCCAGTCTCATTCACACGCTCTTGATTAGTTCAGTGTCCGTTTGCTTCCATACATGTCAGCATTTCTGACATTATATTCAATCTCTACACTAAAGCTGTCAGTGGGTACATTACTCTAATGTTATACTAAAGGCAGGCATTTACAGCCGATTCTATATCTAACTTCGGTTTATTTTTAGGTGTAATAATGAACACCCCCTCAAAAAAACCTTGAGTTGCATAAAAACATTCAAATTGCTTGTCAGGCAGTTTTTTTAATGTGAATCTTTAATGGACTTGAAGAAGTTATGACCAGTCTTTAAGAAAACAAATGAGAGGACTAAGTGTTTAAGACTAGTGTAATCGGTTTAGGTGTGCCAGCTGTCTGAAGGAGCTGTGTTCCCAACAGTCACCGCACCATTACATCACCACAGACTAGTGTTCAGCCAAACATTGTGTTTAGCTTTTACTTAAAGGGATCATTCACACAAAAATGAGCATGTCATTAATTACCCTCATGTCGTACTCACACCTTTCGTTCATCTTCGGAACACAAATTAAAATAATTTGATGAATCCAAGAGCTTTCTGACTTTCCATAGACAGCAGTGCAACAAGTTTCATAAAATTACGGTTGAACCCCTGATGGTCACATGAGGCTGTTTACACCCGGTCACTTCATGCGTTTTCTCTGATTGGATAGCTATCCGATGGTGAAAAGACCAGGTGTAAATGCCCTCCGAAACTCTTTCAAGACGGATATAAATCTGATCGCTCAAACCACTTCAGGAGGAGGTCTGGGCCGCATTCAGACGAAACTGGACAAGTGTAAATGCATCTGGTTGTTGAAACCACATAAGCATATTTTACTCCTCCAAAAATATTAAAATAATAAACGTGAGAGCGTTTTATAGGCTATATGGCATGTTATAGTCAGATATGACCGCTAATGCAACGCTCCTCGCCGCGGATGAGTAGCTGAGTATCTCCAGCAAGCCGACATTAACTAACGCAAATGAAGCTGAAAGTAAGTCACAGACGCTCAACTCACAATCATCTTCATTAGAAGTAGTGAGACTAGCCTATCTTTCCAGTGCTGATGCCGCACGCTCTCCTGTTGCGGTTTATTAATAAACTGCAGCGCTTATCTGTTGCTTTTGTTAACATGAACTCTGTTAAGAGACCTCGGATTTCATCAATAATATCTTCACTTGTGTTCTGAAGATGAACGGAGGTCTTCCGGGTTTGGAACGACATGAGGGTGAGTAACTAATGACAGAACTTTAATTTTTTGGGTCAACTAACCCTTTAAAGTTTTAAGAGCTGCATGATGTGTATTTTGCAGGAATATCTAAAAGTCTTACGTTCAGATATGCTTTTGCATTCAAAACATAGTTTTATATAAAACAAAGTGCACAGTAATGAATGGAGCTAATGATGACATCAGAGCTGAGGAGTGTCTACTCGCGGCCCGTCTGGAGGGAGACAGTGGGCCAGTTTGGTTCATTATGCCCCTTACACACCCTTTTGGGAAAATCACCTAGCTTGGTAGGGCTAATTGATTCATATGTGACCCTGGAGCACAAAAGCAGTGTTAAGTCGCTGGGGTATATTTGTAGCAATAGCCAACAATACATTGTATGGGTCAAAATTATACATTTTTCTTTTATGCCAAAAATTAGGATATTAAGTAAAGATCATGTTCCGTGAAGATATTTTATAAATCTCCTACCGTAAATATATCAAAACGTAATTTTTGATTAGTAATATGCATTACTAAGAACTTCATTTGAACAACTTTAAAGATGATTTTCTCAATATTTAGATTTTTTTGCGATGAAAATTACAGGCCTCTCTCATCTTTTTAAGTGGGAGAACTTGCACAATTGGTGGCTGACTAAATACTTTTTTTCCCCACTGTATGTACTGGGTTTACAGAGCTGTGCGTGATAAGTCATTATTGAATGGAAACAGAGAAGAGAGATAGTTGTACGATCACATGTCAAATATGTGCAATCCCCACTGTCCATCAGCCTGAGCGCTGGAGCTCACCTGTGTGTGTGGAGTGATTGCATGCGTGTTTTAGTGTGTGAATTTCGTGTTTACAGTAATTAGCCACCATGCTCATCAAAGTTTGGAGCGGCTCAATAATTCATGTAATAACACAGTTATACACTACAAAAAGCCGTTATTTACAGCGTGTGAATGGATATGAGCGTGTGTGTGTTGCGCTGAAGCGGTGTGTGTGTGTGTGTGTGTGTGTGTGACAGGAGTACATCCGCCGGCAGCTGGAGGAGGAGCAGAGGCACCTGGAGATCCTGCAGCAGCAGCTGCTTCACGAGCAGGCCATGCTCCTGGTGAGAGACGTCTGACTTGATTTTGGGTTAAAACAGTATTCTGTGTTTGAGAGGATGGCATGCGTATCTGCAGCTGTCATCAATATTAAGAAGCACACAGATTTGTTAGCCCTTTACTAACATTAATAGAGAACTGGTGCACTTTTGTGAAAAGTGACCGGTTTCTGAACAGTAAAACAGCTTAGCTCTTAGTAAAGGGATAGTTCAGCCAAAAATTAAATTGTGCTGTTAATTTTCTCATCCTCAGGCCATTCGAGATGCAGGTGACTGTTTTTCTTCAGTAGAACAGTGAAAATATTATATTTTTAGCTGAAACCGTGCTCCTTTGTGATTCATAAAAAGACTGGCTCTCTTTATTAGAAAGCACTGATCTGTTAAAACAGCTGGATGACAGTATTTCTGGCTCTGATTATTGAGGTGTCTGTGCTGTGCGCCGGTGTCTCTCTGCAGCATGAGTGTTTGTTGTGAGGTGTTTAGAGCTGCACTGGTGTGTCACTCTGTGCTGGTGTGTGTGCAGGTGGACGAGCGTCACCGCAGGAGCGTGCAGGGCTCTCCTCAGACCGCAGTCCTGCAGAAGCAGCCTCCAGCCGTGCCACCGCGATCGTCAGAGCCCTTCTCCAACGGCAGCAGCAGCAGTGACCCGCAGGTGAGCCCTCACACACACACACTCACACTCTCTCACACTCTCTCACACACATTGAATTTCATAAAACACCGTTTTGTATGTTTTTTAAGCCTTTTGTTTTACGGGGACACAGGAAGTGTCCTCATAAACCATGTTTACGTTGTAGTACCCATGTCATTATACACATTTGTGTCCTCATAAACCATATATACCTGTACACACACACACACACACACACACTCTCTCTCTCTCTCTCTCTCTCTCTCTCTCTCTCTCACACACTCTTTATTAGAAAGCACAAACTCTATCGTCTTCAAACGGCTGTAGCTTATTTCTTGTCCAATTCCAACAAGTCATATATCATTTTGAAGGTATTTTAATGGAGAATATGGAAATAAAAATAACCGATTTTTGAAAATTTGCTCATTCTGACTCATTTTGCCAGCGCGGGTCACATGTGTGACTTAATTACCACAAAAACACTCACTGCACTCAGAGTACTCACTGTTTCAGTAGCTGTTATATGATAAAATCCCTTCTTAAGCCACTCAGTGTAACTCTGCAGTTCTGCAGATATAACACTGTACTTCTGTAGCAGCGAGCCTGATCAAACACACAGCTTCTGGTGATGAGCTGCTTCAGCTGTGTTTGATCAGGGCTGCAGCTAAACTCTGCAGGACCTGCTGTAACGTCTGCACACATAGAAGCAACGAGAGCCAAGCGGCGTCTGGACAGCTGCTGAAAGAAAAACACTGCTGCTGGACACCGAACACTACACCAGGCGTTTGATGCTATGGCTGCAGGTGTTATTATCTCAATGAGGAACAACTGATGAATGAATCAATCCACTTCATCAGCATTACAGCTCCAGTAATGCATGTTTAACAGAAGAATATTGAGATGTTATACAATTACAAGAGTCACATTTGTACCGAAATTGTCACATTCACTTCCATCGTAAGTGCCACACTGGAAACATGTTTTTTGCTTTTTGTAAAGAAGAGCAGGGACGAGTTGTTGTGTTTTTGTGGTAAACATCATTATGCCACTTGTGCTGTCAGTTGAACTTGACTTATTTTGAACCTGTGAGTTTCCTCAAAGCAGCTTTGCAGTGTGATCAGCGTCACCAAATGCTGGGTCCTTCAGGAGAGTTAGTCCAGCAGAGGAGAACACGACAGACACTCACAGCTTCAGTTTGACTCGATGACTTATGTCTGCATTAATACATTTCAAAACACTCTCCGTCCACACTAGCGTTGTGCAAAAGTTTCTCATCTGCACCGAAACATCAGAAAACGTTAAATTCGCTTTACTGCGATACAGATGAAACAGGCACGATACGTTTTCATGCATTTCTTCTGGCAGGACCATTTTGTTTAGGAAAATATCTCCTCGTTCACTGACGATTGTATGTCTGATCTAAAACACGACTGCCCTCATGTTTCGCTGCAAACAGCAATCGTGAGTACATTTCCGGTCATCTTTGCAGGACGGTGATACGAAGAGTGTACCAAGTAACACATCTGTAGCAACAGTGTGAAAGTGAATAGCACATGACAGGCACAATACCGGGATAAACATGGATATATATTGATATAATATGTCGTCATTTTCAAAAGCCTCTGTTTTCACAGGCCACACTGCAATGTGACAACAGCGTTTTCAAATGTATCCACTTTGGAGATCGTTTTCAAAAAGCTTGGTTTTTCTTGACAAAAGCGGCGTCTCAGTGTGGATGGAAGGCCGAAACGGAGAGGTATTAGTGAGGACCAGGCCTGAGCAAGACAGAGACGGCTGGCAGGGAGAGCAGTCAAAGCTTTCTGGCAGTGCTTTAATGACAGCAGTGTGATTGGCAGGATCTGACGGCGCTGGCGAAGGAGCTGCGTGCGGTGGAGGACGTGCGGCCGCAGCACAAAGCCACGGACTACTCGTCCTCCAGCGAGGACTCGGGCACCACTGACGACGAGGACGACGAGGAGGTGGATCAGGAGGCGGGAGAGGAGTCGACGTCTGGCCCCGAGGACTCCCGCGCCGGGTGAGCCTCGCTGACCATCACACAGCACACTGGGGCTGTCAAATTAACATTACACCTTCAGTTTGAAATAAAAATCCACATTCGAATGCAAACACGTTAGGTGTGCGTCAGACAGCTTTATCAGTGGCACACCAGATGCGATGACGATGTAGCTGTCATTGCATGGTAATGCTTTTTTTAGCCTGTCCAGTTCAACCAGTGTTGCCAACTTAGCCATTTTGTTGCTAAATTTAGCAACTTTTCAGACTACCCTAGCACCTAGCAACAAATGTAGCAATTTCTAACATTTATTTGGCAACTTTTGATAAGAGAATCAGACAATAAAAAGGCACACATGTTCCATCCAAATTACACAAAAAGAGGAAACCAAAGATTCCTCGCAGTACTGTACACACATCATGTGAATTGAGTTAGCTGCTATTTGCAATTGTTCAATTTAATAATAATTGAATAATTGTTCATTTATGATACACTTTGTTAGTAGCTTGTACCTGCGATTGTTGGTCAGTTAGTACACTGTAAGAAAAATGGAAAAGATACTAGTAATGTCCCAGGACATTATCCATTATCACCCTGTAACCTGAAAACACAATGCGTAATTTAAAATGCAGGGAAAAACCAATACGGAAAATTCTTTCAAATTGACAGTAGATTGTGCGCTATATTTACAGACTTTTCTTAGAGTGTAGCATACTAACTAACTACTAATACACTGCTTAAAGCATAATTGTTGAGAATGTTGTAGTATTACTAGTCTACTAGCTATTAAAAAAATTTAAATTGTGATTATTAAAAATGTGTAAGTGTTCAGTAATTCAATGTATTTAAAAGTACAGTTATTTATATTTTAATATTATATTATGCTTATTATTTTACAAACAGATCTAAATTACCATATATAAAATATATTTTTTGCTGAGATTTGATGTTGTGACACAATTTTGCGTCGTGATTACGCAATGACATCATCGTGCAGTGACATCACAACGTCATTTAGCAACTTTTAGCAACAAATCGACCTTCCTTTAGCAACTTTCTCTGAAAACTAGTTGGCAACACTGTGTTGAACCCACTCTCGCACAAGAGAGATGCATGTTTAGAAAGCCATGTAAAATTTATGTAAGTTCAAAAATCCCCCTCCCACTGCATCTCATGTTTTTCAATTAAAAAAGCAATAAAATAACATGACTATCCGTGAAAAAAAGTGCATAATGTTCATAAAAAATAATTGATTATATATTTTTTTAACATTATGCACTTTTTTCACGGATAGTCATGTTATTTTATTGCTTTGAACAAATGTGCATTAGTAATATTTTGCTCAATGCGCCCTCTTGTGGCCGCTTGAGATAAGCCAAAAGCGTTTTCCCTCTAACTGAAATTAGGCCTTTCCTTTTAAATTTGAATATAATTGGAATATTGCTAATATTTAAATGCAAAGTTTGAATGTAGTTTTTCAGCCATTTTGACAGCCCTAGTGTCCAGCGATGTGCTGCAGATGTGTGACATTCATCAGGCTACACTGATCACATTCAAGATGTAGAGTAAAAGCACAGGTAGAAAGACATCATGTGCAGTAAACCTTTATAAAGCACACGAGTGTTCAGAGCAGGTTTGAAAGCGTGTGTAATGAGCTCAGATCGTTCTTCTGTGATTGGCAGCTCGTCCAGACTCAGTAATGGAGAGACGGAAGCAGCCAAGACCATGGTTGTCCAAGACAACGACGCCTCCTCTACGCCATGCAAAGACAGCACGTTGATCATGAGACAGGTGACACACACACACTCTCACACACACACACACACGCGCACTCACACACACACACACACACACATGGTATGTTGTTGCCACGGATGGAAATATTATTAAATATTAATTAATTTATAATTTATTACTATTATTATTAATATCAATGATTTGTATGCTTCCTCCCACACACCTACATACAATGACACACACACACACACACACACACACACATATGTCTGGTTTGCAGACCGTATATTCTATTGCCTTACACCTAAACCTACCCCTTACAGGAAACTTTGTGCATTTTTAGATTTTCAAAAAACTTAATTCTGTGTGATTTGCTTGCTTGTTTACCCGTGGGGACCTCAATTTAGGTCCCCACCGTGACACGAGTCCCCATGAGTCTGTGTGTATTCAGGTTTAAGTCCCCACCAGAATAGAAAAACAGGTACACACACGCACACACACACACGCGCACACACACACACACACACTCACACACCAGCCTCCTGCTGGACACAGCTTCATGACCACTGTATTTCTACACTTTATAGTAGGTGTCTTTACCTGCCGTACCAGGGGTAGGTGAGTTCGGTCCAACCCTAATCAAACACACCTGAACAAGCTCATCAGTGTCTTCAGGATTACTACGGCTTTAGGCAGGTGAGGGGTTTTTCAGGGTTGGAGCGAAGTTCTGAAGGACAGCAGCTCTCTAGGACCGAACTTGCTTACACCTCTGCTATACACTTACTGTGAATATGCACAGTACGTATAAGATGCTTCTTTTTTAAAAGTACTGGCATGTGATTGCATCTGTTGAGCCTGTATCCCAGCCTCAGGACAACAGCCGTACATTGCACCAAATGCACAAACAAAAGGACTCTTGTAGGTAAAGACACCTAATATAAAATGGGGCAGTAAAGGATACTGTGATTACTGATCATGGGACGGATGGATCCGGCATGAATTCCTCCTGCTGCTCACGACTCAAAAGCACTTGGGCAGCTTTGGCCGATTTGACTGTTTCTCATCTCATCCCATCTCATTTATCAGCAGAACTATAGTGCCATAGTGTTCACATACTACTGTAAAACACAACTGTTGAACATTTATGCTATTCTTTCCGTTCTGTTTGGCCATTTTTACTGTTCCTTTGTTTCATAATTTTTTCATTGTCCTTGTTTTCTATGAATTATGAATGTTTTTATTTCTTTCTTTTCAGATGATACTAGAATGTTATTGTTTATTGTAAAAAAAAAACTTGATAATTGCAAGTTTACTGCAGCAAAGGAAAAGAGCATTGACTTGAAGCGTTGCACATGCATGGACCCAGACGTTTGCCTTTCTCAGTTCCAGAGAGCAGGGCCTGTGACAGTGCTGGGATCAGGCTGGAGTCCCAGTCCTGTAGAGATTGGGCAGAGGAACTGCATTAGGGGCCTGCCCGACCTGCTCCAGCAGTCCTCCTCGGCTCCCAGCAGCCCTGCCCTGTCCCCCCTCAGTCCCTCGGACAGAGTCCCGTGCCTAGCAGAGGTACGCAGCGCAGTAGAGCCGCAGTCTCTGCTGTTCTGATGGTGGGAGGTCTTATCTGTCTCTTCACGATGCTACCTTTTTATGCTACTAATTCTCTTAGCAAACTTCTAACAGCTTCTTCTGATTAACCAGCATCATTAACTAGTGGATAACGCTAACTGATGAGCCACTCAGACGTGAATAACACATGCTCAAGCAGATGTGCAAAAGGCTTTTTTTTTTTTCCCAATAAGTGTTTACTGGCTGAAATGAAACCGGCTCATGTGACTGATGCACATGTCTGGCAATAGTTTTTATTTGAACGTCTGAATTAAAAGATCGTAAAGTTTCTAACAGAAGCAGCCTAGAAAAAAAAAAAACATGAAGTTGGTAGCTTGTATGGCCGATTAAGCATTTGCCCGTTTCAGTTCGAGGTTAACTCCCCCCCCACTCGTCCTGTTGTCAGGAGTAGCTCAAGCGAGTGGAGTATGTCATAAATAGTACAGGTCATGTGTCTGCTGTCCGTATCCATTATAATGGATCTGCTTTTGATGCTACACAATGTGCTGCTGCTCAGGTCCGGTGTAGACATGATGAACTGACCACAAACAACACAAGGTCTAACAATCTTCCCCGGCATCTGAATCTTTGTGCAGTTGCAGTGAGCTTTAGATGGCTGTTAACCTGAGAAGCTCTCTACCCTCGCTCATCCTTCACATGATGAGGTAAAGCAGACATTCAATTGAGAAGGAGAAAGAATATCACATACTTTGGAGATCTGAGGTGATAATATGCTAGTAACAGTGCTAATATGTTTTTTTTTAAAACTGAGGTCACTTTAAAACATAATTCCGAAGTTGTTGACCTGGTTACTTGCTTTAAGTGATAGAGAGTCAAGATGTGGAGTGAGAGATACTCTTTGCACATCATTAGTCTTATCTTTGTTTAGCTGTAGAAAGTTCTGTGACATCCACAATTTTATGCCGTCTATGCAGTCCAGTAGGGCTGAGCTAAAGGAAGCATGTATAGGTTAAATGATAGAGGACCCAAAATTGAGCCTTGAGGAACACCACAAGAAATGGCGTAATGCCTGGAGGTGTAGGTACCCAGTCTAACTTAGTATTTTCAGAAGTTTAGGTCCCGTTTTTAATTGTAAAGAAACAAAGAGGTAAGGTGTATATATCTAAAAAGTGAACACACATACTATTATTAGAATATATATATGTATTCAGTAATGCGATGTATCACGATAATGAACATGCACGATATTGTCATGGCCACTTCAAAATACAGAGAATAATTATTTATTGCAAATTATTCAGAATTTTGAATGCATTTTAAGAATACTTTTCCCATCAACTGGTCACAATGCACAACACTGCTGCGTCAAATCTCATCTGATGTAAACAAGCACGGATGAGAAGCGCATTCACTCTCTGACAGCAGATGGCACTGAAGAGCAGAAATGCATTAACTAAGGTTAACTCAGGGGTTTTCAACCTGTGGGGCGCCAGCACCTGTCAAGGGGGGCGCGAGCATCAGTTAATTCAGAGACGTTCCCGTGAGAATTTATGAATATGAGTTAACAAATCTTTAGCCATCCGCTAGGGGGCAATCTGACTCCCACTGCTAGTCGACAGTTAGAGCAGAGTTGGCTCGAGTATCAGTCATGCTCAGTGTTGCCAAGTCCGCGGTTTTCCCGCATGCCGCGTTTTGTAGTTTTGGGCTAGTTTTGAGTAGCAAGTAGGCGGGTTTTGTTGTGAAAACCTGGCAACCCTGGTCATGCTTATTGACAGTGTAAGATGATTTACGATTAGCCGTGTCGGAAATCCAACCACGGATTGGCATGTTGTTATCTCAGAAACAGGCTCAGCCATCACATTGAATCAGGTAAACTGGTTATATATTTATGTTTCAGTATAATTACGCACGCTATACCAGGGGCGGTTCTAAAACCCTTTTTAGGTGGGTTTCAGCCCCCCTATCTGTCACCTTATCCCCCCAAAACTATTTTAACCATCAGGCCAGTGCTGCTTCCTCGAGAAAGTTTTTCATTCTCACGTGTTTTAAGTCTTGTCAGTTTAAACATTAAAGTAATTTTAAGCCATTTAAAGCCCAAGACATCTCAGTGCGGTACGCACGTGCTGTGATAAAGCGTTTCTATGCGCACCGCGCACACACCTGAAGTGCACAAACAGATAGCCTTCTCAGACAGCAGGAGAATACCAATGGCTGTCTTGACAAGTATCCTTGTAAGCACAGTCGGTTGTTTTAAGTGAATGTAAACAGTAAAGAAAATATCAAATGTACATCAGCATAACGTGCATTTCTTATGTAAATAATGTTAATCAGAAAGAGCAAAAGAAAAATTGTTCGCTGCTTTAATAGCTTTAATGGATATTTGCTTTTATGTTAATGTTAATAAAGTAATTCGGTGTGACTACAGTAATATGGGGGGGGCGCGAGTGAAATTAGACCAACTTGGGGGGGCGCATGTCCTAAAAGGTTGAAAACCCCTGGGTTAACTAATGAGATCTTATTGTAAAGTGATACCTATTGGTCCTTATAATTCTTTTGCACTTTAATCTGTGTAAAAATGTTAACTTTATGCATTTTTTGTGTATTTCTTTATTGTATTTAAATGTTCAGTTATTTTTGTTATAAGAGAAAAGCTATTAAACTTGTTATACTGTATTATGACAACACTTTTTTGCAACTAAATTTCAATATTGTGATAATACCGTATACCTTGATAAAAGCAACATGAAAATTTGATACCAGCATATCCCTAATATATATATATATATATATACAGGGCTGGGTAGTAACGAAATACATGTAACGGCGTTACGTATTTAAAATACAAAATATGAGTAACTGTATTTCGTTATAATTACATTTTAAATAGGTGGCAATCAAATTACAGTTACATCCGAAAAGTGTTTTAGATTACCAAAGTGATTACTTTGAATTTTAATGTCATTTCTTAATTTAATATTTAAGTAAACAGTTTGGGGATTTTAACCAATAAGGCAACTAATTCTCTGTTGAAAAAAAAAAAAAAAACACTGCGTGCAGCAGCCTGTTCACTTAGCAACTCGTAGTGAGAGTGCATACGCTCATCATCACGACACAAAAATGGAAGACACAACAGAAAGCCATTCGCGTAATGCATTTCTCTCGTGGAAATACAAAGACTGTTTTACTTATAAATCTGAAAAAAGGCGTAACATCTCAGCGCAATGCAATGCCTACCTGCAACAAAACTTCTATCAGCATCGAAGGATTCAACGTCTAATCTGAAAAAGCATCTTGAGGGAAGTTGTTCTTGATCGTTAGAATTCACACTTTGCATTCAGTTAACAGATCCATACGAATCATGCATGAAAGAAAAGTTTATAAAGTCAAACGATAGCTTTGCGTGATTTACAGATGAACTTTAAGTCTTTATTCATTTGAAATGTTCAAGAATAGATTATCTTTGGCGCGGTAATGCGAGTTCATGATCCGATTCGTGAACAGATGATTCTTTTGATTCAATCTTTTAAATGATTCATTTATTTTGTTTAACGAAACCAGTGTGAATTAAACTGGATAGATCTGGGGAGTGTTTCCCAAAAGCATCGTTAGCGAACTGTGTTTGTTAAATTACATTGAACTATAATGACATTAAGTTACTTGCGACCGTAGTTGCTTTGGGAAACGAGCTCTGTCAGTTTTCAGCAATTCTTTTGTGCCGGTCGCTTCTCCATAGAGAGGATCATCAGTGAAGTAATCACTTAAAGTTGGGTCCATTCATTAAACAAATCTGTTGTATAACCTGGAGAACTGCCAGTTGTTTTAGCTACTTTTATGATATGTTTGGTGTGTGTGGATTCGTTTTGAAGCTTGGAATGCAGCATGAAACAGCACGGAATCCCATTCATTCTATTCAAATTGAATTTATATTGATTGGTAGATTTAAATGACACAACATTTTTTTGTTGTTCATAGAAATGCAGGGGAAAACTGATGTTGTTAAAAATAAAATGCAAGGAAAACGCAAATCTTATGACTGGTAGATGTCACTTTTATTTAGAGTTGGAAAACCTTAAAGTTTGGTCCATTCATTAAACAAATCTATTGTATAACTTGGAGAACTGTGCCAGTTGTTTTGGCTACTTTTATGATATGTTTGGTGTATTTGGATTCGTTTTGAAGCTTGGAATGCGGCATGAAACAGCACGGAATCCCATTCATTGTATTCAAATTGAATTTATATTGATTGGTAGATTTAAATGACACAACATTTTTTTGTTGTTCATAGAAATGCAGGGGAAAACTGATGTTGTTAAAAATAAAATGCAAGGAAAACGCAAATCTTATGACTGGTAGATGTCACTTTTATTTAGAGAAAAATTTGTAATTTGCTGCTTTGTTTACAGCGGTAACCAGGGAAACACTGTATCACTGCTTTGTTTACAGCGGTAACCAGGGAAACACTGTATCACTGCTTTGTTTACAGCTGTAACCAGGGAAACGCTGCACTGCTGCTGTTCCATAAGCGCCACCTGCTGGCAGAGAGGGAATTTGCATTCTTAATCAACCAGTGTGCTGTTTTTGTTTCCTGCAGATATATTTTATGTAGCATAATTTCACAAAGATAAAATTAGACCATTCTGTTTTTGCTTTAGATTTTGAAATTAGATCAGAAACTGCTGATGTATGTAGATTCTTTCTTTGGATCGTAGGGCTGGACGATATAGCCAAAATTTATATCACAATATATTTCTTTAGTTTGGTTGATACGATATATTTCCGATATCGATATGAACAATATTTTAAAAAGCCTCAGAATCACTGCCAAGAACGCCCACAACAGATGTCCATACAAACTTCTGAAAAATGAATTTGCCAAGTCTATGAAACCTCCTTCTATAAAACTATGTAATATTTTAGAAAAATGAATGAAATTAATGTTCACCTTTTGTTTGTATTTAGCCAGACACCTTCAGCTTGCTTGCATCCATGTCCCCGCGTTTTACTCTCTTTCTTAGAATTGTAATGATCTCTGTTTTCATCAGTCAATTCATCCTTTTTTTCCACCAACCACCAAGTCATTCAGCATGTTTTGTCATCTGTGTGTTTAGTCGTAGCTGTTAGACTGCTTTTTACAAGCATTATTATAATTAATAAACTCGAGAAGGCTTAAATGTTCAGTGTTATTCTGCTCTGTGTTGTGTTCTCACAGACTCCCACCGTGCCGAAGCACAAGTCTTCCTCGTCTTTCACGCCCTTCATTGACCCGCGTCTCCTGCAGGTCTCTCCATCCACCGGCAGCGCGCTCAATAATGCTGGTGAGTGTGATGGTCTCGCTCCACTGCTCCTGTGTGAGGAGACAGACAAACTCTACTTATGCTGCTTCTGAAGAACAACACAAACAAGTCGAACGCATTTTTTTGTGGTACTTAACATTCTGGCACAAATGTTGTTGATTGAACCCAGAATATTTTGAACAGTACAGAACATGACAGAGATTTAGATGATTTAATAGTAATCAGGATAGGATTGTCATGTCAATCATTTGACCTCTTGTCAGATCTTGGTAAGTGCTGCAAATTTAACAAAACATATCAAAAGAAAAAAATGCTGAAGGAAAGTAAGCCTTCTTGGGGAATCCGGTTCAGCAGCTTGAAGACGAAGCGCTGCAGGACTCCTAAGATCTGGAACACGCAGATGAAAGTACCCTGAAGTGAAGGTTTGCTCGCCGGAGCTTAACCTTGTTACTAATTTGGTCCAAAACTTGGTCAGTCTGCTTTCTCTGGGATGGAGACTCACTACACTCAGAGTTCATCCCTTTGCAGTGAGCACGAGATTGCAGTTTGACACTTCTATTAAATAGAAGTATAAGTATGAATTACAGTAGAGTTGTCTAAAGCACCGATCATTGTAGCCAATCACAGTCATATCTGTTGAGTAAGAATCCGCTCAAGTGCTAGTGGGAAATGCTGGTATTGTCTCATTTTTTTACATTTCAGTACTGACTGGTTACACTAAGTGTAAGAAGGGTGTGTTGTAGTTTGCATCAGTTTTAAGGTTTGAAAGCATAGTTATGAGTGGATTTGGATGGATCTCTGTGATCTGTCTTTGTTTCGAGATCCTAAGGTTATAGGTGAAGGGAAGACACTGGTAAGTCCTGTCCTTCCCGGGCTTGCTGCCAGAGGTGGTGCTCTTGTCCTCTGAGAGGAGTCTGGCTCTTGTCCTGGCATCTTCATCTGATGGAGTTGGACAGTTTAGTTATGTTAGTCTGCCAAGATCCAGTCAAAATGTATAAAACCTTTGTCCATTGTTGCAGTCAGAGACTCATACTCATGGCATGCCCCAGTGAATGCTGCTCACTACAGTTTGTTGAACAGTATTTCATTTAGTGACTAAATAATCAATAATGGGAATTCTAAGAAGTGCATTACAGAATCAGAATTTGGGGGTAAATGTTTAGTTTTTTCCTCTCTGAGATTACAGATTCATCTGCATACATACAGTGCACTCACACAGACCAATATACACTATAGAGCAGGGGTCTCCAACCTTATTTCATTCGGGAGCTACTTTATAAAAATGAAAGCATATTACATGATACTTAAATCTCTTAAATAATGTATCAGTCCAAACTGTTATACACGGTATTGTTCAAATGTGCTGGAAATGTTAAAAACGTACTGATACACACACTGAAATAATTTTACCAAGTTTTATGACAAAAGCCTGCAAAAATTAGCAGCACTATCCACTTTTTGTTTGCATTACAATTAAATAAAAACATTTAAAAAACGATGACCGTTTTTTCAACTAACAAAAAATAGTCCTAACATGTGTGTACTACATGTTCAAATAAAGTTTTGACCATTTTTTAAAAATAGAATTATAACATTTCAGCCTTAAAATCTTTTTTTATAAAAAGTCAGAATGATAAATTAAATTTTCCTATCTGCTCCATAAACAGTTCTACATAAGCTAATGTGCATTCTAAAAATCTCAACACTTCTGATAACAGTTAAGGTAGCCTATTTTCCATCGACCGGTTAAAGGGGTCCTATTATGCTCTTTTACAATATGTTAAACAATTTCGTATTATTCTAAAGCTGGTAAGATTTGCTTTAATCGTTTTACGCAACTTTTTAACATGACTTTTAAAATTTAACTGAGAATCTAAAATCATACCAAGATATTTTTCTTCTGATACTTGTTCTATAATCTCATCTTTAATTCTAATGTTTAATGATTCTGTTACCGGTAATTTTCTTATTGAAAAGCATATGGACTTTGTCTTTTTAGTATTTAAAGTTAAAAAAAGAGGCATCAAGCCAAGCTGACACTTTCTCAAAATTTCTTGTTAACTTTTCTTCAATTTCCACACAGTTCCTACCAAATACATAGACAACCGTGTCATCAGCTTACATTTGAAGACTCGCATCAGGACACACTTCTGGAAGATCATTAATATAAATGCTAAAAAGAATCGGACCCAAAATTGTTCCCTGAGGAATTCCTATATCAATATTATGAGGAACTGACTTAAAATTATCAATGACAACACTTTGTTCACGATTTTTTAAATACGAATCAAACCATAACAGAGATTGTTTTGATATATTATACTTTGT
>NW_015646364.1:86815-92343 GCF_001515625.1 Sinocyclocheilus rhinocerous | reverse complement strand
CATTCAAAACCATCTACTAAATCCTTAGGATGGCTCAGACCTCTTAAAGATAAAAATGAAAGAATGCACTCTGCTGGACTCAAACAAACCCTCACCTGCTGGCGCTGCATGATTTTGGCTAGACGATGGGTGTCATACTGCTTTGGCAAAGAGGGCAAGTAAATTTCCTGCTTCTGAAGGTTTTCATCATCCAGCCACAAAGCAAATACAGTGAAGAGCCTGAATAATAAGAGTTTGACATTTAAAAATGTATTTTCTGTTCTAACATGTCATAACATATGGTTGAATGATAAGGCTTCTATTCACAAATTAAATGTAACCTAAAATGGTCACACTTTATTTTGTGCTTAACTTGAGAGTAATACAAATGAAGAACACATCTTGGAAACAGTATCAAGAATGTTTCTTTCAGATGCTGTAGTCACTTAACACTCAATAGTACTCAACAGTAAATAGAATAATGGATGTTGAGAGAACAAAACTCTGGACATTACCGCACAAGTTCAGTGTGCAGCTCAGGAGAGGTCATGTACTGGGTGATGGGCGTCCCTGGGGTGAGCAGACCATCACTGGATTCACCGCTTGAGCAGGGCACTTTCAAAGCCTTGCTTGCAGCATGGTGGAAGTCAGACACTTCAACAAGCCGCTGTCTGAGGCTTTTTAACAAGGATAGATGGGCCGCACCATGGAAGTAACGCCTTCCAATACAACCTTTCACCTCCAGCCTGATGGTGCGAAATAAGAAAAAAAAGAAAGAAATCAGACGCAAGGGTTCAGAAATACACATAATCAAAAAAACCACAGTACCACTCATGCAGTTCACAAATCACAAATATTATACTTTACGCAATATACAAGGCAAATTAAACATTAATTTGATCATTACTGCAAAATGACCCTTAAGTGGGTCATCAGGACCCTGAAACACAGCATTATCCAAAAAATAAAAAATAAATAAACAAATACATAACATACATAAAATACTGAGTTGTGCTGGAATTATTTCATTATTTTGAAGGAAAGGGATTGTGGAGTTAAAGTATCTCAGAGTCATGTAATAAAAACTGATATTGTGCAGAAACAAAAATAATAATATACTGACAAACACAGGACATGAAATGCATCTGACATTATGTTCAACACATATCAGAGAACAGAACATAGAAGTTGTGTAAGTCAAAGAGCTGGAACATCAGTCTTGTGAGTCATCAGTACTGCTACATAAAGCTTAGAGTAAAATCTGGTGAAACATGAAATGAGTGAAATCATCAATAAGAAAGGAGTACAAAAAGGGAAATGAGGGGAGGGAGAAAAAAGAAGAACAGGGTGAACATTTTCACTTGAATATAGCATGTACAACATGTACTTTGAATCCAACATGCATTATGTAACAACTGCATTTTAGTGAAGTGAAATAGCATGATAATATATCTAAAAAGTTTGTAAATCTTTATTTTAAGATGCCAGATAAAATCACAATAACAAGCCAAATAAAGACAGAATGCTTTTGTTTAACGCACCCAAACTCTGGTCCAGGCTGACAGAGGTAAAGTTGGAAAAATTTCTGCCACACCAAAGGCAGGAGTGGATGATCTGCAGGGGTAGCTAAAGCTTGTTGAGCCCAGCGATAAATCATCAGTCTCTGTAGGGACGGGACGACCTGAAGCTTAAGGCGCACCTGGGCTTTCTGACAAACCGGAAAAAAACCAACAAAAAAACAGGCACGTTTATTGTACTACGAATGTATAAAAACATGTACAGGTACCCAAACCTTTTGACCAATTATTTTCTATTATCTTTTCATGATTAATGGATACATTGATTTTTTTGGAATCTTTGAAATTACTTAATTACAAATATCACCAATAAGACAAAATACATAGCCTCAGAGGCAGGGGTCTCCAACCTTATTTCATTCGGGAGCTACTTTATAAAAATGAAAGCATATTACATGATACTTAAATCTCTTAAATAATGTATCAGTCCAAACTGTTATACACGGTATTGTTCAAATGTGCTGGAAATGTTAAAAACGTACTGATACACACACTGAAATAATTTTACCAAGTTTTATGACAAAAGCCTGCAAAAATTAGCAGCACTATCCACTTTTTGTTTGCATTACAATTAAATAAAAACATTTAAAAAACGATGACCGTTTTTTCAACTAACAAAAAATAGTCCTAACATGTGTGTACTACATGTTCAAATAAAGTTTTGACCATTTTTTAAAAATAGAATTATAACATTTCAGCCTTAAAATCTTTTTTTATAAAAAGTCAGAATGATAAATTAAATTTTCCTATCTGCTCCATAAACAGTTCTACATAAGCTAATGTGCATTCTAAAAATCTCAACACTTCTGATAACTGTTAAGGTAGCCTATTTTCCATCGACCGGTTAAAGGGGTCCTATTATGCTCTTTTACAAAGTCTTGATTTTGTTTTGGGGGTGTACTAGAAAAGGCTCTCATACTACAGTAGGTTGTTCGAAAAACACATTATTTTCACATATTTTACATTATTACAACACCTCTCTCCTCAGTCTGGCATGAACGGCTCGAATAGTTCCTGTATCAAATGAAAGCCCGCCTTCTGAAATACGAAATGTGCTGTGATTGGTTAGCTGGGCCAGTGTGTGTTGTTATACGTTCAGGTTTATTCGTAAATACCAAATCTATCAATGTTTGTGTTTTCCGACTAATACGAGTGGGTCCACTAATCATCTGTCGATAGTCATATTTTGAGGTCAGATCCTTAAGCTTTTTTCTACAACGCTTATCTAACCAATTTATATTAAAATCTCTGAAAACAAGTACTTCACAGTTACGTTTAAAACACTTAAACAGTTCTTCCATATTATCATAAAACGTAACCGCACATCCTGAAGGGGGGTTATACAATACTACAATATTAAATTCCATACGTGGAGAAAGAGAAACGTTTACACACAAAGATTCTATTAAAACGTTTTCAGTTAATGGAATCTCTGTAGATTTAAATGAATCCTTAATGTATATTAATACACCACCACCTCTACCTGTAACTCTATCTTTTCTAAAACACGTATATCCAGGAATATCAACCATACTAGTTAAAATATTATCATGTAACCATGTTTCGCTTAAACATAAGAAATCAAGATTAGATCCAGTTAGCAAAGTTCTAATTTCGTCACATTTCAAAATAAGACTTCTAATATTTAAATGTCCTCCAAAAATTCCTCTAGGTTTCACTGCGGGATTCCAGATAACTTTTGCATGGTTGACAGTTTGAAAAAATAAATTCTGATGTTGTTTAGAAGAATCGCATGTTAGATGTAATTTACCATTAACAACATTCTCGAGGTCGGAGCTGTTGTTAACGCAGGTCTGAGGAGTAGCTGCCACAGTGTTAGTTCTTTTCACTTCAAGTCCCGCTCCACGCAGCACACAACTGCAATCCGGACTTCCAGCCGACTCGTCCCACACTGCACGCTGCAATGCAACCGAATCTACGCAGCAGTCCAAACCAACCCGAGAACGTTCCACCGTATTGCCAGCAGACAACATGCCAGATCCAAAAGGAACACCATTACTTCAACCCATCAGTCCCGTAGGATCCGGTCCAACCTGCCGGCATCGAAATCCATCCACTAACGTACCAGCTTCAGGGCCCAGTCTCTCACAATCCACCTGGGCCACATAATCACGCAGCAGAATCTGATCAGCAAACCGCAATCCGAGCTCCTCATCCCAGCAGCCCGAAGCTCCTGCCGATCCATCCACAAGTGAATCAACGCCCATTTCGCGGCCAAACTGCTCAAATGAACAATTAACGTTACCGCTCTGATTGTACAAAGGAGCCAATGTGTGTGGGCCAGGATTAAGCTGTATATCTCCCGCCAACAGGATCAAAAGAGAGAAGTATATTGACACATGTAAATCGTCCATATTGATTCGACTGGATTTCAACTTGGCGTTTGCAGCATTACGTGCCGATTTGTATTTCAAGGTGGAACAATAAATAGCAAGCTGACCATGTCCAAAATAATTCAGTTGTTGCTCATTCACTTGTGGATCACCAAAAGCGAAAAATCCCGGAAAATATGCGTTGTAGTCCAAACGAGTCGTTCGTTGTAGTTTTTGAAAAGTGATTTCTGTTAAATAAAATATTGCCTTTTGAAGTGGACTTTGAGCTTTGTAACTTTGCAGATCTTTTTTATGCTCAAACAGCAACATTACAGACTAACTAAAGTTGAAAAAGGGAAAAAGCATAATAAGAACCCCTTTAAGGTTTACAACAAAAACTTGGTCCGATTTTCGCATTGGTCTGAACAAAAATATGGCAGACAGACTGAATGAATTCAATGTAAATCCACTGTTTGACAGCAGATGGCGCTCATGAACAGCAGAACAGAGCTGTTTCCACGGTAACCTCTGCTTTATTACGCATTACACGGAAAGCAAATGCCATCGAAGCTTTTCTGAAGACAGTCGGTTTCCTATTATACATTCATACAAATAATTCATACAGTACATTTTCATTTAATTTCCCTCAGCAGTCTGCCTTCAGTCATGTTTTCACACAAAACAAAACTATACTCTGCGTGTTGCGTCTGCCATGCTCGAATTTCCCGTGAAAACCTACCCTTACCACTCAAATTAGAAAACATTATTATAAGCTGACCGTTGTGAATCGGGCTAAAGTAAGGCGATAGTTTCGAACACTAGCTGGTTATGTACTTGCTCAAATATTGATTTCGGATCATTTTTAACCAAAAAAAGTTACAGACTGCAGCTTTAACTAGAGCCATGATTTGAGTGCAAAAAGAAAAATATTGATAAATTATTGTGAGGACTTTCACAATTGAAACATTTAATAGACATACTTGGTGTTATTGTGAATGAATGATTAGTGCATGTGTTTCCCAAGAAAATGAAAGTTTCATCCAAATAACTCTTTCTGCCTCTGAAACATCTTTCTTTCTATTTTGGCTCTCACTTGTCACCATCCTGTTAAGTCCTTGTGTGTTAAAATAACTGCATGGGTTTTTTTTTTTTTTTTTACAAAAGAACAGTAGGCTTTGAACAGTGTCATCTGAACCATCAGCTGGCTGGAGTGTGTTGATGACCCTCTTTAGGTTTTTGGTGTGATGTGTTCAGTGAATCAGCTGTGACGTGTGTGTCTGCAGGAGTGAATCTGCTGGTGGGCACAGAGAGCGGCCTCATGCTGCTGGATCGCAGCGGTCAGGGCAAGGTCTACCCGCTCATCAGCCGCAGACGCTTCCAGCAGATGGACGTTCTGGAGGGACTCAATGTGCTGGTGACTATATCAGGTAACGCCTGGAGGAGGTTTCTGTGTCACGCCGCTGTTGTGTAACATCCTCTGTGCGATCCGGCTCTCTAGCACACTCACACACACTCACACGCACACTCACTCACACACACACGCACACTCACACAGACACACACTCACAGACACACACACACACTCACACTCATGCACACACACTCACACACACACACACACTCACACTCACACAGACAC
>NW_015646364.1:82292-86805 GCF_001515625.1 Sinocyclocheilus rhinocerous | reverse complement strand
TGAGTCTGTGTGTATTCAGGTTTAAGTCCCCACCAGGATATATAAACCTGTACACTCACTCTCACTCTTGCACACACGCGCACACACACACGCACTCACTCACTCACTCTCACTCGCACTCACACACGCACACACACGCACTCACACTCACTCACTCTCACACTCACTCACGCACACTCACACACACACACACTCTCACACTCACGCACACACTCACACACACGCACGCGCACACACACACACACACGCACACTCACACACACACTCACGCACACAAACTCACTCACACACTCACACTTACTCACGCACACTCACTCACACACACACACTCTCATACTCACGCACACACTCACACACACGCTCACTCACGCACACACTCACACACACGCGCACACACACGAACGCACTCACACACACTCACTCACACACACACACTCTCACACACGCACACACACACGCTCACACTCACACACACTCACACTCACACACGCACACACACACACTCACACACACGCTCACTCACGCACGCACAAACACACACGCTCACGCACGCACACACGCTCACGCACGCACACACACACACACACTCACACACTGATGTGACACGTGTGATGTGGAAACTGTAATCCGTTTAAAGCAGAGAAATTGTGCAAATGCTGTTTTATACAAAATGCGCTGACACATGCTGTAGTTTATCAGGTTTAGACATGGTGAAATATTCCATTACACACACAGATGCTTTTAAAACAGCTGTGGCATTCAAGAAGCCTTCATGACACTCTTCAGATCCAGATCAAGCTGCTGAGAAGCTGCATTCTCCCAGATGCTGAAACATGAAGCTGAAGCCCTTTAGTTATTTAGACTGGCTTCAGATCTGCAAGGCACATTGGCATAATTGTTCAAATCGGGCCGATGCCGATATTTAAATTTTAAGCCTTTATCAGCCGATTCCGATAATTCTCCCATAATATTGGGCATAACTCGCAAGAATCAGCAAACACTTCCAAACGAACTGTTGTGGCCTGACTGTACTGTACACACAACACAGAGCAAAGACATGTAAAGCTACCCAAAACAGCTCGTGGGAACCACAGCGGATCTCATCAGCTCTCAGAGTAAATCAGCTCGTACAGCGAGCGCACACACCACTGATTCAGACGAGTGTGGTCTGGACCAGAAGAGCAAGAGAACTCAAGTACTTCTCTTTGTTTTGTTGTAGGGAAGAAGAATAAATTGCGTGTGTACTATCTGTCCTGGCTGAGGAACAAGATCCTCCACAATGACCCTGAGGTGGAGAAGAAGCAGGGCTGGACCACCGTAGGAGACCTCGAGGGCTGTGTGCACTACAACGTCGGTGCGTGGTCATATCTCTTCATATCATATCATAGCTGTGCTATTTCTGCTCCTTACTCAGGCATTGATCTGCTCGTCTGGTGCTGTGTTTGGTCTGTAGTGAAGTACGAGAGGATCAAGTTCTTGGTTCTGGCTCTGAAGAATTCAGTCGAGGTGTACGCCTGGGCTCCCAAACCCTACCATAAATTCATGGCTTTCAAGGTGAATAAGCTGACATGAGCGTGAGTGCTGTTCTGAGCTGTCTCGCTCTTCACCGCACACTTCTGAGGACGCCACTTAGAGCCTAGACTAACAGTGAGCACAAGCGCAAAGCTTCTACACGATTACTGACCACAAACAAACACTTTTCTGGTCTTCGCTAAAACATATGAAATGATTCAGAGGAGTCTGTTTATAGGGTTGGTTAAATACAGAAGCTGCATGGAGTTCCACGGTCTGCAGACATTCACAGAGTGAAGTTATTGCTTAAATGACACCCAGCGCAGTGACTTCACGTGATTTGTTCTGTGCATTAGAATGTGTGGCATTCATGAGAACATGTTTATGTGTGTTTGCAACCATTATTCTGGTGGAAATTTTGCAACATAAGTGTACAACTTCTACTCACACAGTTGCTAGTGAATGAGAGCCAGTGTTAGCATGCATTCTTTTTAATTTGATAAAAATAGTTCATTTAGGGATTTGGGGGGGGCTTGGTCTTCCAGGTATGAAATTGTCTGCATTAATTGTTCATGAGGTTTTATGCTATGAGTGAGGTTTTCCAGAGACCAGGGCCCGGTTGCATGAAAGTCCTTAAGTAATTTGACTTAGGAGTATCCCTGAGGGGAAAAAATTCCCGGAGGTAAGGGATTTCTTTAGGAGCGTTGCAACAAACGTCTTGTCACCCTTAAAAATTCCCGGAGGTAAGGGATTTCTTTAGGAGCGTTGCAACAAACGTCTTAACTGTCACCCTTACCTAAGTGTTTATACTAAGCGTTTCACGGTAGTTTCTGACCACATACGGCAATGGGCGCCGCGGTTACTATAGTTACCACATCTCACAATAAACATAGATATGACAATAAACAGAACATAACGAAATACAAACCTAACCAACTAAAACACGAACAAACATTAAATAAACATGAGCGCTGCCCGTTTCTGTGCTGCTTTGTGTACAGTCGTTACCAAGGAAACCGCTTTGTTTCTTTGCAAATCGCCTTTCCTAATAATGTGCTAATTAGCAAGTTTCACGATGAATGCGGCTAAAGTAAACTTGGAAGAGAGGGGCGGGGTCAGCATAGCTCATTAACATTTAAAGGAAAATGCTACAAAACGGCTTGATCTGAAACAAGCTGTTTTTGACAGGGTAAAAAAGGTGTTTTTACACTACCATTGAGACATTTTAACCAAACTATGTTACAGACTTTTCATTAAGACCCTAAAGAATCATATCAACTTGTGGAAAATGGGCATCCTATGACCCCTTTAAATTTATTAAGGAGAAATGGTTACTAAGGACTTTGTAGCAACACTTAAGGGAACACTTCGATAATTAAGGGGAATACTTAATGGCAGCCTTAAGGTTCCTTAAGACCCTTAGGAATTTTCTTGCAACCCAAGTTTCACTAAGGGTTATAACTGTGTTAACCTTATAACTAAGGGATTTCTTAGCTTGAGGGCTTTCCTGCAGCCGGGCCCAGCACTCTTCGTTTGAGGAAGTTAGCGTGCAGCGACTTTAACAGCAACTACACAGAGGCACAATATCACTGCAGTCACTTTCAGAGCGATTGTTCCAGCTGATAAATGATGAAAACATTGGCAGCCGGTCAGCATCCAGCTGACTGTAAGGAGCCTGAGCGCGCTTCATGATAAACACATCAAGCTAATGTAGTTATGGTTCTAGTTCTTGTTCCGGGTGTGAATGGGCCTCATAGCTGAGTGGATAACCGGAGGCGTTTTCCTCTCTGTGTGGCAGTCCTTCGGTGATCTGGTGCACAAGCCGCTGCTGGTTGACCTCACGGTTGAAGAAGGCCAAAGGTTAAAGGTCATCTACGGGTCCTGCTCTGGCTTTCATGCCGTGGATGTGGACTCGGGAGCCGTCTACGACATCTATCTGCCGACTCACGTATGTAGTGATGGAGAAGAGCATTGAGCTTGTTCATCTGAGCTGTGCTCCTGACCCTTCACCTTCTCTCTCTCCATTGCTTCTAGATCCAGAGCAGCATCCAGTCGCACGCCATCATCATCCTGCCCAACACGGACGGCATCGAGCTGCTGTTGTGCTACGAGGACGAGGGCGTGTATGTCAACACCTACGGCCGCATCACTAAAGACGTGGTGCTGCAGTGGGGCGAGATGCCCACCTCCGTCGGTGCGTTCCTGCAGTCCTGTGTTATTAGCCAACAGCTGCCAGTCAGAGTCCAGCTGCAGCAGTCGTTATACTTGAGCTGCACTGCGTTACGTGAAGTCACACATCTCTTCTGTCAGAGCATGCTCAACACAGGCCAGCTGCTGTAGGCTTGATCCAAACCACCTGTGACCAGTGTCATGATTTCCATGTTTGTCAGATTCTGGGAAAGTAAAGTACACGTGATGGATTGGCACAGCGGTTCAGTGCAGAATCAGGTTGCTCATTTCAGATACAACATAAAACAACAACACAGATACTGTAATGCACAGAAAGCAAAGGTGGGTCACAGCAGCCGCTGTAAAGTAAGAGTTCAGCCTAGCCGTTAACATCGTACATAGAGAAAACTGTTATTATCTTTCTCTCTTCTGACTGTCTGACTGACCATCTGTCTCTAAACTAGGGCTGGACGATATGGCCAAAATTCATGTCACGATATATTTCTTAATTTCGGTCGATACGATAGAATTTCGATATCGATATGAACACTATTTATCTGAAATAGAAATCTTTTGTAACATTATAAATGCCTTTATTATCACTTTTGATCCATTTTAAGCATCCTTGCTCAATAAAAGTATTAATTTCTATAATTTCTTTCCCAAAAAAAATAAAAAATGATACTGACTCCAAGCTTTTGAATGGAAAAGTGTATGTTACAAAAGCTTTTTATTTCAGATAAATGCTGATCTTTGGATCTTTCTATTCATCAAAGAATCCTGAAAACCTGTTTTCAACATTGATAATAATCAGAAATGTTTCTTGAGCAGC
>NW_015646364.1:71029-77202 GCF_001515625.1 Sinocyclocheilus rhinocerous | reverse complement strand
AAAAAAAAAAAACATTAAAGAACTTACTGTTCAAAAACTTTTGACTGGTAATGTAGGCTGATTATTCTTATAGATTGAAACAAATGTGCTTCAGCCAGGATAAAGAGTATGAAAAGTGCTCCGAGTCGCTGCAGAAAACAAAAAAATTGAGCAACAACAGAATCATGTTGCTGGAGACGGGCTTATTATCGAAAATGCAAACTGATTGTCTGCCAGCAGGAGGCGCTGTGAGAGCAGTAGAACTAGCGGTTTCCCCGGTAACGGCTATAATCAAAGCGGCTCCGCTCATGAACGCTACTTTATCAGATCAAATAATGCCATTGAAACTTTTCTGAAGACAGTCCTTCTCCTTCAGAGATACATTCATATAAAACACCCGCGCCGTGTTATGATTTTGAAACGTGCAGAGTTCATGTTTATTCAACGAAGTCAAACGGCGCAAATAAATCAATGTATGGGAAACACTGGTAATGTATATCGAAATATCGGAAATGTGTTTAAAAATCATATCACCATTAGTGAAAAAAATTATATCGCGATACATATTGATATTGAATTATTGTCCAGCCCTACTCTAAAGTGTATTTTTCTTCTATTTTGAAAGGTCATGGAATCAGATTTTTTTTTTTTTGCAAATTTAAACAAAATTGCATTTGTTATGGACTCCCATATCCATGTAGAAGCTTATCCTACTACTTTACTTCAGTGTAGTATAGTTAGCTCTTGCGTGTGGTTTGCTTTGAACCCTGTATTGTGCTGTGACTGGAAGCTTCTTTATGTGGTGATTTACTGAGCTATTGTATAGCCAGCTCAAATGGCCAATACTGCTGTTAGGGCTCAGGCAGGTAAAAACCCATTGTGCACTGATTTTCTTCTTCTCCTTACTTCTGCCATGAGAGTTAATGTGAGTCAGAGATGATCTTCTCAGTCGCTGACACACCGTCTGATCTTGAGAGTTTAAGTTTTAAGGATCTAGCAGTGACTTTGGACTTCATTAAAATGATTTTCGAGACGTGTAGAGCTTGTAGAGAGGCCCGCTGCTGACAGAATGACTGAATGAGCTCAGTATCTCATCACGTTCATAATCGAAGGCCATTCATCTGTGATTATGAACGTGATATTGCGTAGCTTGTCAGTGAACTACGGCTCTGTGTAGTAAACGCCGCTCCATCTGAAAGCACGTGCTGGAGATTTACTACTAATCACAGAACCGGCTTTACTGACGAGATGCACATGACAATCACATCACAGCCCTAACTCCAAATAAAGTTTATATCAGTAAGTCTCAAGCGATATGTAAGTAAATATATGAATAGATTTGAACTATACTTAGTTTGAAATAAATGTTTTTAAAATACAGTACTCTTTTACTAGGGTAAATTTTACATATGCCATATGTCATGCCATAGCATCATTAAACTAACATCTAACAATGGACAAAAGTGTTTTTCTCACTGACTCCATAAAGGCTGCTGTGTAATAGCCCCCGGACTAAGCTTATAAAGAATCGAGGGGAAGCATTTTAATAATGCTGAATGCAGAATCGAATCGCATCAGATGTAATTGTGAATTAAACTGTGAAGCCACTGCACCATTGAGCTGCTCCTGGCTTGTAGCCCACATCTGCTCAGTTTAATCTCTTCTGGGGCTTGATCCCGTGCCGGTTCCCTCGCACCGAAGCGCCTCAGTCTTCAGGTGTGGTCATGAACCAAGCCGGACACAGTCAGACTGCTGCGCTTTCCTTTGGAGACATTTCTGCTCAAAACGCACTCCTGCTAAATGATGCCCTCATGTTTTTATGTTGTAATATCTGTTTAATGCATCTGTTACGGCACTCAATCAGTCAGTAGACCCAGTCAATGAGACTGAATGTAGCCTAGCTTGACCTACGCGTGTGTGATTGTGTTTGTGTGTCTTGCAGCGTATATCCGCTCTAACCAGATCATGGGCTGGGGAGAGAAGGCCATAGAGATCCGCTCGGTGGAAACAGGCCACCTGGATGGAGTTTTCATGCACAAAAGAGCACAGCGACTCAAGTTTCTGTGTGAGAGGAATGACAAGGTGCGCTTTTGGAGGCTCTTTTACCGTCAAATCAGTGCATGGGCTTTACCTGTGCGATGCGTAAAGAAGATGAAAAATATTTCTGAAGTTTCTATTATTATCTTGAATTACCACAATTTTGCTTTAAGAATGATGGAGATGATGTTTAACAGTAATACGAGTCTGATGGGAACCGTCATTCAGAATAACATCCAGACATGTGATCTGTTATAACTGTGTAAAAAAGTGTAAATGTGCTTGTTTCTGTGTTCTGCTGTTGGTGTGAATGATGGCTCTTGAGGGGTTCTGTGAGATACTCTGAAGACTGGGTGAAGCTCTGGTGCTGCAGTATGCTGTTGTGACGCTCTGTGTGTTCTGCAGGTGTTCTTCGCCTCGGTGCGCTCCGGCGGCTCCAGTCAGGTGTACTTCATGACGCTGGGACGCACCTCTCTGCTCAGCTGGTGAACAAGCGTCGGGTTTCTGGCCGCTGGAGGACTGACAAACACACTGATGATGCAGCCTGCTGCATGAGGGACGGCTCGAGTGTCTACAGTATTATTGCTAGTCTGTGTAAATGTCTTTCTCTAGAGTTTAATCAAACCTGACTCCGCTGAGAGGAGCGCTGCTGTCGTGTCTCTCGCTCACACAATGGTGAAACGCTCAGTGGCTTTGTTTTGTCATGTATTTTTTATTTATGGCTTGTATTTATTTCTAGGGTTTTGTTTTTCTGAGCAGTAATGTGGAGGGTTCCTGAGAGCTTGCTCTGTGTGGAGCGTCTGATGAAGTGCACCGCTGCGTCAGCTTCAGTTCTGCTTCCGGCTCATCAAACACAAGGATTCAGATCAATTACTCTGTTTAATGACGACTGTCCGGTGGCTCTCTGTTGCCTCTCTTTCATCATCTTGTCTGCTCTCACGCCGCCTCTTCTCTTCTTTTCATTTTTTTAGTCTCTTATCCTCTTTTTCTTCTGCCGTGTGTCGGAGGACCGTGGCCTCGTTCCTGTTGTTTGAATTGTGCTTCAGAATGACGAGTGAAGGAGTTTAAGGCTGTTTAACGAGCATCTCCACTGCCTCCAAACCTCAAACCTGACCGTCATTATGTTTTGAGAAACCGAGAGTGAAACTAGTTCTGCCATTTCATGCATTGGACCTGGAAACTGAATCTGAACTGTCCACTCACCGGCCAGACCACAAACCACAGCCATAAAACTGACATTTGAATCGTTTTGTACGTTTTTTCGTGTGCTTGACCAATGAGTTTTAGAGATTCATGGATTTCATCACCATCACAAACGGAGGAGTAAAGATGGCCGTGATGAAACACTACCTTCAGTCGGATGTGAAAGACCATCTTGGTCACGGACTGTGATTATGAGGAGGTACGTGTTTAGAAACGGCCACGAAATGAGAACTGCTTTGGCGCTTTCTTTAAGCTTTAACTTGGAGAGTTTCTCAGCTCTTCACACAGTTAAACACAGCTAGCCATTGTGATGTTTCAGTTCTTGCCCTGATATAGTGACCTGAAATAAATTCAGCTGGAAAAAACAAGCAAAGTTTTGTAAATCTAATGTTCATTACTGTTTTATTTGAAGTTTTTTTTTATCATAGTTTCAGCCATAATTCTTGTTGATTAGCAGGTGATAATAATCCGGATGGTGTTTCCTCAGCGCTGCTTTGGCTTTCTGAAGCTGGTTGTCTGTTTTCAGTCGTGGCACTGTACTGTATGTCCTCTCTCTCTCTCTATGACAGGAAGTCCTGTATTTTCCTGATGGTCCTTTCTTTGGAAATAAAGTGGGTTTACTTTAAGGAGTGATGCCTGTGTTATTTGTCATGTAAATGATGTTTCTTCACTCTGCTGTCTGTTGTTAGGAAAGCTGCAGAAGAGGAAGGTCCGTGTTGAACCGCGTCTCTGGCTTCTTCAGATAGAGAGGAATGACAAACGAAGCCTACCGGAGACAGATTTCTGTTTTCTGTTCAATAGCCCTAAGCATTGTAAGATTTAGAGAATCTCAGACACTGATAACTGTTAAGCTGATGCCATTTGTCTGGACCGGAGGAGGGCCACAGTCTGAAGAGACAAAGAACTCTTATGAGAATCAGCGTCTGAACACTGTCTAACAAGCCTCACATCCTCATTCAACACAACACACCCAACTGAGAGAGACAACAGTTTCTCACCTTATGAACGATTACACTAGAGGTCACTGAAACCACTATTAATCAGACTAACAATGCAACTGTTCGTGTTTGATGTCATTGGAAAGGTCTCTGTGTGTCTGTAAAAGGTCTCATTCTCTTAACAATAGAATAGCCATCAAGATTAGAACATACTGAAAACAGACTACTCCCAGTGTCTCATGCAAACTACCTTCTGTCCCAAACGGTGTTAACTCCGCTTGATCAATGCAAATTCCAATTGTTAGTCCCTGTCTCCATTTCAGGGGATGTCTGTGTTGGTCAGAAGCTCTTCAGGAAATGTTGGAAGAAGCTCGGGGCCTTCAGTAGCCGGAATGAGCCTGCGGTATAAAGTGTGTTCACGCACGTCATACTATGTGTTTGTCTCAAGTCTTCATCTTACTCTTAGCTTCATCTTTGAGAATTTTATGTCTTGTATTGATTTGATATCTTTGAATTGGCATAATACATATTCACCTGACTAATAATAAATTGTTATACTTGTTTTCATTCTGATTTACTCTGAGATCATTGACTCTGATTAATTGTGCTAAGTCTATAACACTGCAAATCTGCGCTCAGGTTAGCAACAGACTAAACTGATGTTTCAGAGCTCCGGCTAACACATTGGCACTAGTTATGTATACTTAGACTGTAGAGGCTATTGGGTTTTTCCGTTTAGAGCAACAGTGTGTTGTTGACCAACCTAAATTTGGGTCAGCCTCAACCTCTGGTTATTGTAACATTATTCTAACTAAGTGTACGTGAGAAATCACGGCATGATTATATAAAGTTACTTAGAAGTTAAGTTGGTCAACTTGGTTCTATAGTAATGGTCATGACCTCTGGTTAGATATAGTCTTACCTTAATTAAGTGTTTACAGATCTATGGGGACTAATAAAAGTATTCTAGAATGAGCAAAGTATGGCCCGGGCCATCTAGAATATTATCAATCGCCTCTGTCTAATGACCGAGACTGACGAGTTCCGGCCGGTACCAGACTCAAAGTGTTATAGGAATACGATTAATGAGATTCAATACGATTAAAGAGCGCAATAGAATAATCAAATGCCAGAATAATAATAATAATTAGAAATGAACAAACAACCAACTGGCATTTCAACCTAAATTTGAGGTCATAATAAAATGGAGTCGGATTAGAATTCAACCTAAATGTAATCACTTTAATGTAATAAAAGACCAAACACGCAGGAAACCTTCAGCCACCATCGGATGCCTTCCTTGGGCCAATGGCGTGGACCTCACAAGTGTCTTGTTGGAAGAGCAAGATCTCACAGCATTCTGCGCTCGTGAAGATCAGATGCTCTGCAGCTGCTGATACTTTTCATATAAATCTGCTAAATCTCTGGGAGAATGAATCATCTTCATTCACAACATTCTGAAAACTGACATTTTACAATCTTAAAGTCTTACGGTGAATCGTATGATTTTACTGAATCGTTTCCCTCACAATTGCTCATTTCTACATTTACTAGACACTTATCTAAAGTAAGGCAGCAGCTAAAGTGATTCATGACCACAAGACACGAGTACCATGAGAAATACAGCTTCTAGAGACTGCTCTGCTCATCACTCGTGCAGTATATACAGCATATGCTACATCTGAACTGCGTTCTTAACATTATTAATAGAGTGACTCTCGGAATATTTTGTTGTATGAATATCTGAACATGAACTATACCAAAAGAAAGAACAGGGCACTTGAATGTGGGTAAGCTGAGAAAATCACATTTTTGTAAGACTATGTCCGGATCAGATTCAGATCGATGATCAGAAGGGGATTGCTTCCATCAGGATGTTTGATGATCGCATTATTTTACATATTCGTTTGCTCACATACGCAACCGCTTGTTTCTGCTGCTTCTTCACAGCCAGACGTTCAGTTCTCTCTCAGAAGATGATTTGTGTGCAGATCTTTGTTTAGATACACACACACA
>NW_015646364.1:69135-70866 GCF_001515625.1 Sinocyclocheilus rhinocerous | reverse complement strand
CACACACACACTCTCACACACACACACACACACACACTCACACACACACTCTCACACACACACACACACACACACACACACTCACACACACACTCACACACACTCTCACACACATTCACACACACACACACACACACACTCTCTCTCTCTCACACACACTCAAGTTTATTTGTGAACTGTTAGGAGCAGTAGTTCATTAGGAGTGGTTGAATACTATAAGGACAGTGTGGCAGAATTGAGGAGCAGAACTGTAGTTCATGTCCAGCACAGTGAAACTTCACTATGTCAGTAAATACGAGTGTTTAGTGGTCAAAACTAACCACAGAGATGGGGCAAGAAGACTGTGACCTTTCTTTTGGAAGAAATCCCAGCACATGCAATCTAGTCTCGGCTCAAGGTACAAGAGTATATTACACTCGTGTGAGGTTACAACATCAGAAAATAACTGATGACAGGACACATGACTAATGCCATGTGTGTTCATGAATCATCTTTAATAGAGAGTGCTGCTGTTAAAAATGACTGAACATCACTGAGTTATGTAGCTGTTAATTAAAGGGAACATGGGAAGTACCGCCATCATACTTCAGTCACTGTGAATCTCAAGTAACACATCTGTGTGTGTGTGTGTAAACATATATATAGAGAGCATTTGGATTTAATTGATTTCATTGCTTTTAGGTTAGGAATCTGATGACATCTGAAGTTGCATTTTTCTTATACACTGCTCAAAAAAATGAAAGGAACACTTTTTAATCAGAGTATAGCATCAAGTCAGTTAAACTCCTGGGATATTGATCTGGTCCGTTAAGTAGCAGAGGGGGTTGTTAATCAGTTTCAGCTGCTTTGAGGTTAATTAAATTAACAACAGGTGCACTAGATGGGCAACAATGAGACGACCCCCAAAACAGGAATGGTTTTACAGCTGGAGGCCACTGACATTTGAGGCGATAGCTGGACCCTACAGAGGTTACACGGGCAGTCCAACTCCTCCAATATGTGCCATTGCCAGCAGGTCTGCTGTGTCTCCCAGCACAGTCTCAAGAGCATCCAGGAGGCAGGCAGTATCACTAGGAGAGCTGGACAGGGCCGTAGAAGCTCCGTAACCCATCAGCAGGACCGCTATCTGCTCCTTTGTGCAAGGAGGAACAGATCGAGCACTGCCAGAGCCCTACAGAATGACCTCCAGCAGAACACTGGTGTGAACGTCTCTGACCAAACAATCAGAAACAGACGTCACGAGGGTGGCCTGAGGGCCCGGCTCTAGTCCTCTAGTGGGCCCTGTGCTCACAGCCCGGCACCGTGGAGCTCGACTGCATACAAGCACGTGAGGGCCATACAAACTACTGAGTACCAGTTTGAGTTGCTGCAATGAAATTTCAGCAAAATGGACTAGCCGTCTGCATCATTTTTTCACTTTGATTTTCGGGGTGTCTTTGAATTCAGCCCTCTGTGGGTTGATCATTTTCATTTCCATCAAACGATGTGCCATCGTTTCGCTCCTAACACATTACCCAGTCCATACCAGTATAGATATCCAGCATGTTATTTTCCCCATTGAGATCTAATGTGTTTTCAAAGTGTTACTTTAATGTTTTTGAGCAGTGTATATTTAAGAAAAATATGTTGTTTATATATTAAATATATTATATATATAATGTGAATTACACAAATATAGTAAATATATGCATGTAAACACTACTGTATGTGTGTGTATTTATATATACATAA
>NW_015646364.1:67244-68564 GCF_001515625.1 Sinocyclocheilus rhinocerous | reverse complement strand
TTCCAAAATGTAGAAACGCAGGCATTTGTTTTAGAACATCATGATTGCGTCAGACGGATCACACAAACACATGAATATGAACATGAACACTTTGTGCTCAAACCACCCCAGATTCACATGTCTAGTGTAATGTTCAGCAATCTAGCTTACTGTGTGATCAAATACACGATGTTTAACAGCCTGTGAGAGAGAGCGTTTGCTTGCACACATCTCGTCGTGTGTTGCAGATGTTGGGTTGTTAATCAGTTTCAGCTGCTTTGAGGTTAATTAAATTAACAACAGGTGCACTAGATGGGCAACAATGAGACGACCCCCAAAACAGGAATGGTTTTACAGCTGGAGGCCACTGACATTTGAGGCGATAGCTGGACCCTACAGAGGTTACACGGGCAGTCCAACTCCTCCAATATGTGCCATTGCCAGCAGGTCTGCTGTGTCTCCCAGCACAGTCTCAAGAGCATCCAGGAGGCAGGCAGTATCACTAGGAGAGCTGGACAGGGCCGTAGAAGCTCCGTAACCCATCAGCAGGACCGCTATCTGCTCCTTTGTGCAAGGAGGAACAGATCGAGCACTGCCAGAGCCCTACAGAATGACCTCCAGCAGAACACTGGTGTGAACGTCTCTGACCAAACAATCAGAAACAGACGTCACGAGGGTGGCCTGAGGGCCCGGCTCTAGTCCTCTAGTGGGCCCTGTGCTCACAGCCCGGCACCGTGGAGCTCGACTGCATACAAGCACGTGAGGGCCATACAAACTACTGAGTACCAGTTTGAGTTGCTGCAATGAAATTTCAGCAAAATGGACTAGCCGTCTGCATCATTTTTTCACTTTGATTTTCGGGGTGTCTTTGAATTCAGCCCTCTGTGGGTTGATCATTTTCATTTCCATCAAACGATGTGCCATCGTTTCGCTCCTAACACATTACCCAGTCCATACCAGTATAGATATCCAGCATGTTATTTTCCCCATTGAGATCTAGTTTGTTTTCAAAGTGTTACTTTAATGTTTTTGAGCAGTGTATATTTAAGAAAAATATGTTGTTTATATATTAAATATATTATATATATAATGTGAATTACACAAATATAGTAAATATATGCATGTAAACACTACTGTATGTGTGTGTATTTATATATACATAATAATTATACACAGTACACACACATATATTATGTAAACAAAAGCTTTATTTTGAATGTGATTAATCACAATGAATTGTTTGACAGCACTAATATATATATATATATATATCATAGAGGTCTGTAGGGGAACTACCGACGAGTCATCAGTTTCCTCTTTTTTTCCAAAATGTAGAAACGC
>NW_015646364.1:44247-66620 GCF_001515625.1 Sinocyclocheilus rhinocerous | reverse complement strand
TTTCCAAAATGTAGAAACGCAGGCATTTGTTTTAGAACATCATGATTGCGTCAGACGGATCACACAAACACATGAATATGAACATGAACACTTTGTGCTCAAACCACCCCAGATTCACATGTCTAGTGTAATGTTCAGCAATCTAGCTTACTGTGTGATCAAATACACGATGTTTAACAGCCTGTGAGAGAGAGCGTTTGCTTGCACACATCTCGTCGTGTGTTGCAGATGTTCTCCAGCAACCCCACAGCAGTCTGTTTGAGCGTGAAGCTCTGTTTCTCTGCATGTTCTCTGATGAGGAAGCGTGGAGTTTCACCATAACCTGTCCATAAGTGACAGAGAAGCACAGAGAACTGCTGAGCGCTGCTCGTGTCCTCCTGTGTCTGCTTCTGTCAGCAAAGCTCTTCACATCAGCATCAGCACCATGCAGGTGAGAGCCAGAGCATTCAAATACATCCCATCCATATCCAGCTTCTGTCTACTATACATAATGAATACAAGTGGCTGGAACTTTATTAATAACATGTATGTTTATATACATGTTCAGAGAGCTCTGGTTTATTAGGGTATTGAGGACAGATGGAGACGATGTTAATGATGTGTTGATGGTGTCCTGCTCTTTCCTGCTAGTGTCTCTTTGATTGCAGCACATGTATTGTCCTGTTTTCCCTGAGATTATTCCTGACCTGGGCTCTGCCTCTGAAGGGTAAGGATGAGTTTATGCAACACTTATACTGTATCCATACTGTATATGAAGTCCGTGTACACATCCTCTCTTCTCAGTGTACTAAAAACCCCTGTGTAATAATGCCTCAGATATCACTGCTGGAAATCTCATGTCAACTTTACCATCAGAGACTTCAAGACTGATTTCAGTAGATCATTTTAACAAAGAGTCACTGCATTCTGTTGCTGTTGTAGTGTCTTCCCTGAACAAACGTGACCTGTGATGTACGATTTATCTTGATGGGCAGCATCACTTTTGTCACTTTAATAGGAAGAAATATGTATATATATATATATCATTTACACAGTGACGAATATGCAGAGTTTTAATACATTTGATTATTTTATACAATGTAACATTTCTTAACTGTATTTTTTTCCGTCCTATTGCTTGTAATTAGTTGCTTATTTCATCGCTGACTGTTTACTTGTCTTCAGTGAGCCTGAGTTTTAATTTTAGGCTAGTATTGTTTTTTTTGTGATATTGACACTGGTGACTAGAAAGCAATCTGTTGTATAAAGGGCTGTTTTCTCAGGTTATCATTCTGGTTGTTTTTGTGTTGTTATTGAGAGGAACAGCCTGAGTCAGTAAAGTGATTTTGATACGGTGCTGCTGCACTACTGTTTGTGGATTAACAAGCTCTTGTGGTTGTTGCTTCAGACAGTTGTGTGCTTGTGGGTCCAGAGATCCCGGATTATCGAGTTCAAGGCGGAGCGGTTATCATCAGATTCCCTTTTCTTGAAGATGCAGTGAATAACAGGAGACTGCGAGTGGACAGCAGCTCCGTCACAGCAGCCTGAGGAGCGAGAGGCGTGATGGGGTGATGCTGACCGAGCGCAGGATCCTGATCCTCAGACTCTGGAACCGACACCTACATCTTCAGCTAAGAGATCACAGCTAACCACTTTACAGTCAGCAAAGAACTGCAACTAACACTAACATACCTGTACTTACAAACATACGTTTTGAAATGCTTCAAAAGCTCTGAAAATCCAAAGTGGTACAAGGTAGGTCCCTGCACATTGTGGAAAACATGTAAATACATATTTGAATTCAAAGGACCAAAATGTTTGAAAAATGTATTAATTTACAGGATTTTCAGAGCACAGCTCTCCCTACCGGCAAAGGACAGTATACAGTCGAGAGAGGCATAATTCTGGCCATCAAAAACATCTCTGTGAAAGATGAGGGCTTCTACACGTGTAGGCTAAGTGTGATTTTCAACAATACCCAGTATAATGTGAGCAGGACCTGGAGAGTTCAAGTGTCATACGGACGGTTCTGCCACTGCTTCTCTTTCTTTCTAAACCTGTCCGATGTTTGAGCAAATGATGACATCTTTTCTTTTTCAGTCCCAGAATCAGAAGCGGTCACTTCTAACCGTCTCAGTGCTTTCACATGCAAGTATCAGAGATATGTATCAGTATTTAACCAACATATTGATCTAAAACTGATTAAAATAACCATTTGAATTCTACTCCCTGGTAATTTAACAATGTTTTCTCACAGCATCGAGTCATTCGTTCCCTTACATTGTCTTTCCTGCAAACGGATCCTTCACTGCAAGTCATTTAGGTGAGTCTACACTGCTAACAATACTGATTTACAGGGGTTTATTGTCCGATTTTTAGATGATATATTTATGTGCAGGTCACACATTGCACGACACTGTCCATATTATATGACAGTATTCTGTAATACTAAAAAACTAAATGTACTGTAATTAATCTTTACTCATATGGATTGGACACATTTTTGGACAGGTTTACAGCACAGTGATGGACAGTGAAAAAATAGGCTATATAGAAAACACTGACATAATGAACAAGTTCACACGTAAAATGAGAGTAAACAGATGTGCTTTGTCCAGCATGATGGAGGACTTGAGCATGAGCTTTAATTTCCCAGAAGCTAATGATAAATAGTCATAAAGCAAATAGTACATTTTGATTGCTCACATTCAATTTAATTGACTAATAATTCATTCAAGAACTCCCCATGAAGGGCTTTCTGCACAACCTCATCTCTCTCACCTATGTGGACCGTACTGAATCATGAATTCTGTGTAAGAACCTTCCCACAGTGAGTGAATGAGGCCCATGTTTGTTTACTTACTGTAATGCAGTGATTATCAGACAGTTACTCACCAACCTTTAACAGTGCTGTTAACTTGCAGGCGCTCGTTTGGTGATCCAGTGCATGGTGTCTGTTGGAAACCAACTAGCTCAGTCCACAGATGTGACATGGATGGGTAATGACCAGCCACCGGAAAACTCTGACCTGCGTGGACGTGCATTTCAGACAGATAAGAGGTAACCTTGAGGCCTGCATTGATCCATCTGAAAATTGTGTGTGAAAAAGGACGGGGTCCAGAGCACACGAGGGAGTGGTCTAGGCACTTTGGTGAGAATGCAGCGATGGTGAGGCAGAAGTGAGTCGACGGCAGGCAGGGCTCCTTGCACCAGCTATGCATGAGATAAAACTAAAGAATGATTTATAGTTTTACGCTGTAGCCTCTACACAGCGGTCTGTGTGGCTACTCGGGAGGCTTCCTGTTGAGCAGGTAATTCTGTGAGACCTCAGCTGGACACCAGGAATATCACTGTAAACTGTTGCAACACTTCGTGAGGCTCATGTTCATAACAGCAGATAAGGGGAGTAAACTCTTTTAAACATATATATTCATCTGCTTGCTTGGCGTCAGGTTTCTGTTCTCTTGGTTCCTCTGGGTGCTTCAGTTCCCCTCAAACACATGCAGATTAGCTGAACTGAAAACTAGTCCTTCGGTGTGAGTATGGCCCGAGATGCTGGGATGGGCTACACTGGACACGCGGTTTGGAAAATGGATGGGTGGTTTTCATGGTAGAGCCTCTCTCTTTTCAACCGGTCAGGTCTACCCCAAAAACTATTAAACTCCTAGTATTCTGAGGACTCCACTTAGACAACCAGCCGTGCAGTGATGATAGTCCACACTGCTGTAGGCGACCCCAGAGACCAGGAAAAGAACTGCAGAGACCAGAGTCCTGACTATAATGGAGTATACTTTCATCCAATACTCAGCACTATGTGGGATTTAGAAAACGCTAATGTTGTTGTCTCGGTGTAAGCTAATACTACTAATATTAATACTAATACTACCACGTAACATTGATTGCTATGAGAATGAGAACCAGTATAGCAAAAAATGTTTCTAGAAAAAATGCCTACCCTATCTTTCACAGTGTACTGTTTTGTACATTGAAACTGAACAAAGAAAAATATTTCACATCTAATACTTTATTTCACAATGTCTATGTATGTGTTTAAATGTGTCTCCTCCTCCTCTCTTTACACTCGGAGTCCGTGTGGTTGGTGGCAGCTGCGGCATCCTCTGCTTTATGCTCGTGCTGTGTGCTTTTGCTGATCATTTGTGCCGAAGGCCACAGAAACCAAGGGACTATGTTCTGGCTCGACAGCACAGCGCCATGTGAAGATGGCTTCCACTTCTTCAACAATGCAACTCCTCATCATGTTTTAGCTACTTTGATCTTTTGTGTTGAACTGGACTTTTGCTTGAACGTTGTTTTCCTAGATCTCGGCTCACAGTTCCCTCTCTATTGTTTGCGGGTGTTTCTAGCAATCATTACTCCCATATACATGCTTGTTTGTTTCTAGTTCTTGTTTGGTCTTGTTCTGTATGTATATTGGCAAGCTTTGTATTTTGCTTAGGGCCCCAAGAGTACATGAAATGACAGCTTGATTTATTTTATTTTATTCTTCTTCTAATTATTATTATTATTTTTTTTTTTTTTTGGGGTGATATATTATGTCAATGGACAATGGTAATTATACAAAAATGCAGTATTAAATAGTTAAATATAGCTATATGATTTCAACATGGTTGATTCTGTGGCCATCTAGTGGTCATAAACGCATAGCACCTTCCGAAGTGCTGCGCTCCATTACAGCCGCTGGTTTCTCATCTGGTTCTGCTAATGATTCTTTGTTTTTTTATTGTAATGTATATAAATAATGGTCATGGTCAAAGTCATTCATTTGTGTCGGTGTACTGACAGTAAAATAAATGAAACATAAATGAGCACTCTTGTGGGTTTGCTACTGTTACAATGAAATATGGCAGAAGGGTAAAAACATTGGTATGATGTAAGCAACACAGCTACAAGAAGTAAAACTGATAATGGGTGTGTTGGATTTATAGTGTGCAAATAATAATCAATATATAATCAATATTCAGTCATATTGGCAGTTTCGAGGGCCCTCCAAATACAATTCTGCTTAGGGCCCCATAAAGTCTTCACCAACAAATCATGATTCACTGAAAACTTTTGTACAATTTCTTCTTAATTTGCAAAAAAAACAAAAAGGTAGGAACAAATGAAACCACATGAATGCGAAAAAGCACGAACAGCCTTATAAACGTGTTCAAAAGTTATGTTTCATCTTATCACATTAATAATGATATATTAAATTAAATTTATATATAGCTAAGAGTGTGTGTAACAACTCTGTTTTAGGTTAAATGTATATAACACTGATAATTAGGCTATAAGTAAAACATAGTTACTATTACACGTATGTTTCATGTTAAACACCTACATGTTTGATCCTACAGTAAGAACCGCTGCAGGGTTTCTCAGAGCAGCTGGCCACTGAGAGCTGTGTATGAAAGCGGTTCATTGTGGCTGAGCTGGTGCAGAGGGGCGGATTGGCGACAGCTGGTCTGTGACTGGAGCGTGCAAGGTAGGAAGAGCCGTTGATTCCGGAAGTGATCCGGAAATGGAGGATGAATTGTGTGGAGGTAATGGAGATGAATGGAATGTAGTGGTAAATAGGAAAAGAAAGAAAATTAGTGGGAATATATCAGTGAGAATAGAAGTCATATGGCAAGGAAAAGAAAAGAAGAGGATAAGGTATTGATGAAGTTTGCTGCTGGATCTTTGAATGCAATTAACCCGTTGAAACTGTCTAAAGCACTGAAGGAAAAGATCGGAATGATGGAAAGTGTTAAGACTTTAAGAGAAGGTAGACTTTTGTTGTTTTGTAATGATAACAGACAACAAAAAGTGGCTCTAGGAATAAAATCGGTTCTAGGACAAAAAGTTATTTGTTCAATTCCAGAAGACAAAAGACGGGTTAAAGGAGTAATATCAAGAGTATCTCCTGATGTTCAAGGTGAAACAATTAAGAAAAATGTAACTGGAGCGACAGTGTTCGACGTGAAATGATTGAAGTGTACTAGAAACAATGAAAAAATTGACAGTCTCTCAGTCATGATTCACTTTGATGAAAATAAGCTCCTAGCAGAGTCTTCTTAGGATTTGTAAGTTACATGTTCAGGCCATATATTCCTCCTCCTCTGAGATGTTATAAGTGCCAAAGGTACGGGCATGTGGCGGCAGTTTGCAGGGGTAAACAGAGATGCGCAAGATGTGGGGGTGAACATGAATATGGTCAATGTGGGCAAGAAATGAGTCCCAGATGCTGTAATTGCGGAGGAGAGCACAGTGCGGGATACGGAGGATGTAAGCTGAGGAAGCAGACGATCAGAGCTAGTTCAGACGGTCAGAGTCGAGGAAGGGATATCGTATTCTGAAGCGCTAAAGAAAGTTGGAGAGAAGAATGAAGAAGGGAGTAGTAGGGTATCAGGAAAAGGCATATGATATGTTGTGGAAGGAGGGTTTTTTATTGAAATTGGATTGTATGGGAATTAAAGGTAAAATGTATAACTGGATCTTGAACTTTTTGTTTGGAAGAACAATACAAGTGAGAGTGGGTTCTGCATACTCTCGGGTTCTTCCAATAGAGAACGGAACTCCTCAAGGTACTGCAAGTAGTCCTATTATTTTTAACTTAATGATAAATTACATTTTTTCTAATATTGACGTTGGTGTGAGCAGGTCATTGTATGCAGATGATGGAGCGTTATGGTTTAGGGGGCGAAATGTTTTGTATGTGGAAAAGAAAATGCAAAAAGCTGTAAAGGAGGTTGAGGATTGGGCAAGGAAATGGGGTTTCAGATTTTCTGTGGCAAAAACGCAGGTAATATGTTTTTAGAATAAGAAAATTAATCCTTCTCTGAATATAAAAATGTATGGGCAACAGCTAGAACAAGTTAATGTAGTCAGATTTCTAGGAATGTGGATGGACTCAAAATTGAACTTCAGAATACATATTCAGAAGCTGATAGAAAAATGTAAGAAAGGGATAAACATATTAAGATGCTTATCTGGAGTTGAATGGGGGGCTAGGCGTCAATCAATGGAAAGAATATATAAAGCAGTAATAAGAGCCAACATTGATTATGGTTGTATGGTGTATATTTCTGCAAATAAAACTTGGATTAAAAAGATTGAGAAGATACAAACGCAGGCAATGCGAATTTGTTGCGGAGCATTCAGGTCATCTCCTGTGGTATCATTACAGGTTGAGATGGGAGAACTGCCTCTAGAGTTACACAGACTCCAGCTGATGATGACATACTGGACTAGCATTAAGGGTCACTCGGAAAGTCACCCAGTCAAGAATATTTTAAGAGAATGTTGGGAGTATGAATGTAAAGAATTTGTAAGTTTTGGCTGGATTGTTGGGAAGGAAGCACAGAGAATGGGTCTTGATGAGATTGATATTGCACCATCAGTGGCGACTCCGGCGATACCTCCCTGGTTGTTTCCAATGCCATTTGTTGATTTAAACATTCATAAAGAGATAAAAAGCATCAACATGAACATCCCAATAGTTTCAGCTGTGCAACAATATATAAATCAAACATATTATTCAGTATTGCAGATATACACAGATGGATCTAAAGACCCAGGGACTGGAAGAACAGCAGCTGCAATATATATACCTAAATTCAATATCAAAGTTGCTAGAAGAGTTTCTGATCATGTATCTGTATACAGTATACTTCTGAATTAGCTATATGTCTTACACTGCAGTGGGCTGAAGAGGTCCAGCCTAATACAGTTGTGGTTTGTACAGATTCAATGGCGGCTCTGACAAGTTTACGGAGTGGAAAATCAGAAGCACGACAGGACATATTATATGAAATTCTACAGAGTATTTATAGGATAAGGCAGTTAAGGTTATTGGTTTATTTTCTTTGGGTGCCGGCTCATGTTGGAGTAGAGGGGAACGAGAGAGTTGATCAGCTTGCAAAGAAGACCCTGGAACAACCACAAGTTGAATTCCAAATTACAATAAGTAAAACTGAAATAAAGAGATTGATATATATAGAAGTTGAAAAGAAATGGCAAAAAAGTTGGGAAAATGAAAGAAAAGGGAGGCATTTATTTAAGATGCAGGAGCGTGTTGCTAAAAAGAGAGTAAGTTGTGGAAATAGAAGGAAGGAGGTTATCTTATCTAGATTGAGAATAGGACATGTAGCATTAAATAACAGTTTGCACATAATAAGGAAACATGAAACAGGCAATTGTGATAAATGTGGACTACCAGAAACGGTTGAGCATGTTCTTTTAATATGTATAGCGTATGAAAGGGAAAGACATCAGATGCTCCAAGAACTGGAATTGATGGGAATGAATAGTATATCTCTAAAGACACTATTAGGTTATGGGGTAATGCAATCAAGAATATATGGAGAATTGTTTAAGTATTTAAAAAAGACAAGATTAATGGAAAGAGTTTGAAGTTTGGAATTTTGTATTTATTTACGTTAAAAAAAATTGGTTTATTTTTTTATCTTATTTTATTATTATTATAATATATATATTTTTTTAAATTTATGAAAACAAACAAAATAAACCAATAGAATATCAGGAAAATTTGAATGACAATGCAAGGTATGCAGTACCACAGAGTTCAGACATAAGGAAATATAAGCCAGGAAGGCCAGCACCTCCACTGCAGCCATGCAATCATACGTGTAAAGTTGAGAACACCTTGATTGTGGAAAAGAAAAGTTTTATAGCTTTTATGTGCAAAGTTGTTAATGTTGTGACACGACAAGAAAGAAAAAGCGATATAATCAAGACAGTTGTGGAAGCTGCAGAGGAGTTTCTAGGCATTAACTGTTGTGAAAGTAAGTAATGAGATAGAGAAAACATTTAAAATGAAACAATTAATGAATATTGTATTCTTTGATATTGAAAAGGCTTACGACTCTATGTGGAGGGAAGGGTTATTAATTAAACTAAATAAGATTGGAGTAAGAGGTAGGTTCTATAATTGGGTTTTAGATTTTTTATCGGAAAGAAGATTTAGAGTTAAAGTGGGATCAGAAGTGTCTGAGGAATTTGAAATTGTTAATGGAATTCCACAAGGAAGCGTTATAAGTCCAGTGTTATTTAATGTAATGATTAATGATATTTTTATGAATTTGGATAGAAGAGTTGGTTCAGCTTTGTATGCAGATGATGGGGCCATTTGGGTAAGAGGACGAGATCCCATAGGTGTGATAAGTAAAATCAAGGAAGCAATAGGAAAAGTAGAACAATGGTCATATAATTGGGGCTTTAAGCTTTCTCCAAGTAAATCTTGTCACATGTTATTTACCAGGAAGAAAGGGATAGACAAACAGAACTTAAAGTTATATGGTAACAATATGGAAACAGTAGACTGTTTTAAATATTTGGGTATGTGGTTAGATCAAAAGGGTACATGGAAAGTACATACGGAAAGGGTGGAATCAAAATGTAAGAAAGTTATAAACTTAATGAGAGCATTAGTTGGGAAAGACTGGGGAGCAGATAAACAATCATTGATGTATATTTATAGGGCTCTAATGAGGTCAACAATAGATTACGGATGCTTTGTGTATGGAGCAGCAGCGAAAACACATTTAATGAAAATGGATAGAGTTATTAATAAAGCTTTGAGGATTTGTTCTGGTGCGATGAGATCAACACCAACTAAAGCAATCCAGGTAGAGTTAGGAGAAGTGCCTTCAGACCTGAGAAGAGATAAACTCATGCGTACATACTGGTGTCGCTTACGTGGATGTGGTCATGAAAACCAATAGTGTTACTAAAGAATGCTGGGAGTACAACTCTTTTCAAGGTAATGGCTTTGGATGGGTAACAACGGCTAAATCAGAGGAATAGAGATTAGACAGTATCTGTTTTAACACTCCTACTCCTATTAGCAGGGGTCTGGACTCGAGTCACTTGACTCGAGACTTGACTCGGACTCGAGTCCCAAATTTGATGACTTGCGACTCGACTCAACATAATTAAAGAAGACTTGAGACTCGACTTAGACTTTGACAGCAAGGACTCGAGACTTGACTTGGACTTGAGCCCTGTGACTCGGAAAGACTTTATGATCAGATCAAATCCCTAAATTTAACTTGAGTAGTTTTACTAAGGGCACCCATCTCACATGAAATTGAACTATGTCAAATATTCTACCTGCCTTCCTGATATAAATTACTATGAATTTGATATGGTAATTCATACTGAGACACTTATTTGGGCAAAAAGCACTAATGACTTGTTTAAGACTTGAATCTTAAAGCTGAGGACTTGCAACTCGACTTGGACTTGCCTGTCTTGACTCGGGACTTCACTTGGGACTTGCAGAACAATGACTTGGTCCCACCTCTGCCTATTAGTAATATCCCTATTTGGTTGTTTCCAAAAACGGAGGTAGATTTAAATATAATGGAACTAAAGGATAAATGGGAAGAGAGTGAGAAAGGACACATGGCAAGTCAATACATAAAAAGCTAATTTTACAGTTATTTAGATATTTATACAGATGGATCCAAAGATGAAGAAAATAGGGTAGGCGTAGGAATATACGTACCAACATTGAACGTAAGTATTGGGACAAGATGAGCTGATCAGTTGTCAGTTTATCCGGCAGAGATGATGGGGATTATTGTAGGCTTGCAGTGGTGGAGGAGGTAAAACCTGATCGAACGGTATGTTGTGTTGACTCTGTAGCAGCCCTTTACAGTACTCAAAACATGACATCTAATAGAGAAGATTTAATGCTAGAAATCCATCAAAAGTTATTTAGATTGCAGAGGCTTCATAATGTAAAGTGCATTCATTGAGATATAAGCCATGCTGCATACTCCGGTACAGTAGGTGGCGGTATGCACCTGATAACTCATGGTTGCAATCCGCCATAAAACTAGAGAGGACTTTTATTCTGCTCCGGCGGCGTGACGTCACAGGGCTGCGCCGCGCTCCCGCATCTGTTGTGATTCGCCTCAAGAAAGGTCTGTGTTTTTAAGCATTTAAACTGCTTAAGCTAAAAGAAACAATCTAACCCTATAGTTTCTAAGCGATGCAAGATTAATTATTTGCTATTTAATGTAACATTGTAATGCTTTATCTAACATTAATAGACGTTATTTGGTGTGAGTAAACGCATCCGCACATGAGTAACAGAAAGGTGCGTCTCATTTCGCTGCCTGTGTCGTGAAGCAGTTTATCATAAACACGAATTAGGTCACTTCAAAGTAGTGACGGAGAAACGGAGCTTTTTGAGACTCGATTGAATCGGTTTCTTTTCAAATGATTCAGTGATTCGAATCTCCGCTCGCTGAGTCACCTGCTGGTCAAATTCAAATGATTCAGTGATTCGAATCTCCGCTCGCTGAGTCACCTGCTGGTCAAACTGTGAATGCAGCGAGAACAACACACACAGACGACTGTTACAAACCAGCTGAACATGTTCTCATGCAAGTGTCATTTATTGCGTATAATCTACAAATTATCATTTACCATATATACATCACAACTAAATATTAAATGTCCGTATAGTTTGTGCTCTTTTATGAATTTTTAGTGCTAGTTTTGAGTGTTTTTGTCTAATCAGGTGATTTAAAGGGGTCATATGACATTGCTAAAAAACATTATTTTGTGTATTTGGTGTAATGCAGTAAATCACTTTAAGGAGTCAAATGTCACCTCGTATTAGGAAGGCTAATTTTTGATCAGAATTTTTGATTTTTGATCTGAAGGTGCTCCTAAATTTTTAAATTAGAAGGACAAGCGCTCCTGACTGAAATTATACGCTAAAAATGAAACTAAATCCGCCAGCAGGTGGCAGCAAGTCACTGATTTGATCACTGAATCATTCATTCAGTTGATTCGTTCGAACGGCTGAATCATTCAGGAACGAAGCAAGTGACTGTCTTTATGAACTAACGGAAATCCGTTGTAGCGACGGAACACTTTAATCCCTGAATGTGTTTATGCGGTTTAAGGTTAAAAAAACACATTATTTTCCACATACTGTACATTATTGCTTCTCCGCTATGCCCCGCCTTCTGAAACGCGTCGATTTTTACAAAGCTCATCGTTCTGAAAAGCGAGGTGTGCTGTGATTGGCCAGCTATCCAGTGCGTTGTGATTGGCCGAATACCTCAAGCGTGAGACGGAAATGTTACGCCCCTCACCATATTTAGAAACACACAGCGACTCCACGACAACAATACTACAGCGAGAATAAAAGTTACGCCTTCTTTCTTTGCGTGAACATTTGGGCGGTGTTATGCTCATTTAAACATAGTGACGTGTTTGAATGAGGCGTTATAATAAGCAATAATAAAATGACGCATTTAACTTATAATTTGTCTTAAATCTCATTTTGTTAAAACAATCGTGAATCTAATTGAATCATGAGTTGAGTGAATCATTACATCTCTACTCCAAAGACAAAGAAAAGCATGCAATCGCGTCATATGACCCCTTTAACTAACACTCTGAATTCTCCCTTACTAGTGTGCTGACTACTGAAATAGGGAGCTGATCCTCTTACCCTGATTATTCTCTTATACTTATTTATCTTGTATATCTCTTATTTGTCTTAAACAGGACAGAATACACAGAAAATCTCCTGCTGAAGCGACTGAGGTCCTCGTGACTCACTGTTATAAAGATGGCGTTTATTAAAGAGGAGAGTGAAGACTTCAGGATTGAAGAAGTATTCAGTCTGAAACAAGTTACTGAGGAACAAACAGGTTGGTTTTCATTCTCAGATCTGAACTCACTCATTTGATCCAGCTCTACAGAAATGAATGATATTTCTGAAGAATGTGAAATGAGTGTCCTAATTAATTAAAGTGGTTTTATTTGACACGGAGCCTCCTGTGGACACACATGTTGAGATCACATGACCAGACAAACACTAAGTGCACCTGAGAAGATCCCACTTCAGTGTTGGACATTTGTTATTTTGACGTCACCCAATAAATCAGGAGAAATAACAGAATTCAGAGAAGTAACAGAAGTAGCCTAAACAAAACCAGTAGTTTGTGTAACATTAAACCCAATATCTACTTAATTGAAATGAACGAAAACCATTAATTTCTATTACTTAATTATGAAACAGTATCTAACAAAACATTTATTTTGCTCAAAGCAAACCATGTGATCAATGTTTTTTTGTTTTTTCATCCTCAAAAGTATTCACTGTATTAAACTGGTGTCTTTTAAACACAACTTTGTTTCCATGTGGACTGATGCTGGCTTTAGAAAGCCTGACTAGAAAGTTTGTAGTTTTAAAATAAATACTAAATATCAATTTTGGATTACATTACACAAGTTTTCCCCAACAGCTCAAGCATACCTGTAGGACAATGACCTTGAGTTTTAGGTTGTAATGCCAATCGATCATTGGTCATTGATATAATAATTTTCTAGACACTTAATTATACACTTTAAATCTTTACTTTGAGTTTTACTTGTTCATTGGGAACCTGTCACACAGTGTTCAATTTTAGCTATCAATTTTAACATTTATTAGACTACTTAAAATAACTTCTAATTTGAGTGAAAATTGTAAGTGAACTTAAAACAATCTTCACATAAACCCATTATAATACATGTCATATTTAGTTACCTGTGCCCTTCAGCAAGTAGGAAATGCACAGAAATTGAATAAAGTTATCAAACACTAAATTCTAAATTAAATATAAATAAATCCTTAAAGCTACAAAAATTGATGTCCTCTTTTCTTTTGATCTTTGATTAACAGACATCAGAGCAGCTGGTTATTAGGTTTGGCTGCTATCCCAGAGCTGCCGCAGATCTGACATGTATTTCTTAACCTATTCTGACCCACTTCAGGACTTAAAGTCTCTAGTCTACTAATGAGTTGCATCGGGTGTGTTAGATGAGGGAGACAGTTAGAGCTGCACGATTCTGGATAAATAGAGATCACGATTCTCTCACGATTCCAAACTTAACAGAATATTGTGTAATTTACTAGAGGCTGTGACAACATTAATTGCTGCAATCTATTTAAAAGTGTTATTTTAATTTGCATGAATTATTAAAAATGTAAATATATGATATACATTTAAAATATGTTTAATAAAGCAATTGTTAATATTAAAATTATGAAACATTGGTTTGAATGAACGATTCAATGGCTCACTCATAAATACTTCACTAGTTTCATTACTGAATCAATCAGCGTTTTTGAACAAATCTTTTGAATGAATGATTCAATGACAAATACATTTTTTAACAGTCACTTATTTGAATGTTATGGTAAGACTTTTTCAAAGGTTTAATAGACACTGGTGAATCGTTGTCACTTAGAAATGAGATTGCATGGATGTTTGAATCGAGATTGCGATCTTTTAACGATTAATCGTGCAGCTTTAGAGACAGTGCTGCAGTGCTCCAGGACAGTTTTGAAAACCACTGCATTTAGAGACATGCTCTTAAATGTGACTCATATAGCAAATACATACATGCACAGTTTTAAAGCAGCTTTATTTGCCTTTTTGGTAACTTCTTGACTTAACTGACGACATTGCATGCTCATAGTTTCTTTCGCAATTTGATATGAAATTATACAGTCTACAGCGCGTGCTGGCACATAGGTGCGTGCAATTGAAGAGCACGAGCTACGAGCCCAGTACTGTTTCTGCACTCATTTGACTCGCGTATGGCGCTGAAGTGAAGTTGGAGCGTGTGTCTGAAACGTCTCCCATTTGATGTGGTCGTAAAGACATTCTGCGTTTAAATACACGATGGTTCTTGTGAAACAGAAGCAGCAGTTGTGAGTGGGGTGGCCAACCCAAGCTCCGCCTCTGTGTAAATTGCATTAAATATTTGTAACGCTTTAAACTGAAAAAATTAATTGCCTGCATTAACGTGCTAATTTTGACAGCACTAGTTTATGACTAATACTATGCTTGGCATTTTCTAAATAGTAGTTCCCAATTGTGTCGCTGATGCTTTGGGGGAAATTTCTGTTTACTCTGATACTAAAGCCTGATTTGATAATGTTTTGTAGCAGCACAAACCAATGGTGTTTTGCCTGCCAAAAGGGGAGGAGCCAATGGGTATATAAGCCTGCTAAGAGCGCCATATCATCAGAATCTTCTCCTTCAGCAAAGAGACCATCTCTTTGCTGACTCTGCTATCAAGAAGTCGAAGATGAAGACGGAAGAGGCTCAGCCTGCACCCCTCGTTTACATTGAGCGGCTCAATCCTTCTAGGCAGATCGGAGTAGAATGCTGTCACCAATGATTCTGTATCGCTGACAGCTTCACATTTGTGTGTGCACCACTGAGGCTGCGCTCGCTGAGACAGGCTGCTTTCACTGCGAAAGCTTGAGTCTGTCCCTTCTTCGCTCGCGGATCACTTTCTTCAATGAAGGCGACCCTGTCCCTCCCTCTCTCACTTTTCTCTCCTCCCAGTTACCTCGGAGGAAGAAACGGCAAACTCACGGGTTGAGCGATCAGGCCTGAGTGATTACATGCCGGCACAGGTCCCACGTGCTTTACTCTCACCGCAGCACTTTGATCTGCCAGATAAGCGCCCCTCGTCTGCATTGAGTGGTGGGATCTTTTTATGTGGATCAGAGGAGAATGCTGTCAGCAATGATTCATATTGCTGACAACTTCAGATTTGAGTGCACCGCTCACCTGGGCCACGGCCACGCTGAGGCTGCGCTCACTGAGACAGTCCATTCTCACTTCGAGAGTATGTGTCTCGCTTTGCTTCACTCGCAGTTCGTCTTCTTCAATGAAGGCGGCCCCGCTACCTCGGTTCTCACGTTCTCCTCTCCCAGCTACCTTGGAAGATGAAACGGTGAAGTCGCGGGGCTGAGCAACCATGATTGAGTAATCACATGCCGGCACAGGTCCCACATGCTTCACTCTTCCCGCAGCACTCTGATCTGCCAGTGTGTTTTACACATGAGGATTGGTGCCCCTTGTCTGCAACGAGCAGTTTTATCCTTTTTAGGCAGATCAAAGAGAATGCATGCAGCACTTTGATCTGCCGGTGTGTTTACACATGAGGATCATCAGCACCCCTCATATAATGTGCAGTTTGATCTTTTTAGGCAGATTGAAAGAGAACGCTGTCACTAATGATTATCACTAACAGCTTCAGATTTAGACGTGTCTGGGCCATGTCCACGCTGAGGCTGCACTCGCAGGGTCTGGCTGCTCTCACTGTCTAGCAAAGCATTTTTGAGAGGAAAAGGAAAGGGTCAGTTCTCGCTGAGGCCCAGAAATCCCTCATAGAAAGCTAGTGCTCCCTCTCCTTCTCACTGTTCAATACTGAGCGATGGAATTTCTATTGAAGCTGTTCTATTCAAGCACGTCCTTCGCATTCAGCACGTGACCAAGCAAATGTAGTGCACAGCACATTCCAGGGCCCAGTTTATGGCAGGGCCCCTCTCTGACCACAATAGTGGACAAAGGTTTGCTACATTTTGAATGGAATCCTATTGGTCAAAATGCAGTTTCTGCCCTTCACCCACCAACACACTGATTCCTCAGGTTTTGGCCTGTGATCGCCATAAAAACTCCTTAGGACCCACCAGCAGCAGTGGGTGAAAAACAAAGAGAGATAACAGAGTTCCATCCAAATCCATTCATAACTATGTTCTCAAACCTTAAACTAATGCAAACTACAACACACACATCTCATATGTATTCAGAGAAATAAGTATTCTCAGTGACAGCAATGTGTAGTGCAACATCTTACAAAAACTCAAAAAAACTCACAAGATCTTACAAAAACTCACAAATTAATTGCTTGCATGACAGTTCAATCTTTTTCCATCCTGTTTGGACTCAATTTGTTCATAACATTGCCAAAGGCATTCTGGTTGTTGTTTGGTAAGTGAAAAATGCACCGCTAAAACTTTAGTGACGCTTTTCTAAATTTGTGTTTGGACTATGCAAATAAGTTCCCCAGTAGGAAAAAAGGTTGGGCCACACCGTGTCCTCCCAATCTGATGGAAACAGCCAATCACAGCCTGGAAATGGAGAAGTGCCAGATTGCAATCTCCTCCTCATCGGAAAGGGATAAAGGTACCTTCCCAGAAGACACTCCTTGTACTGAGTCTGAGTCCCGTGAGGGAAGAGACACTAACAGCTACACTAGTTCTGAGTCTCCGGCCTGCATGGTAGAACAGATCATCCAGGTTCTGAGTTTTGAGTCCCGAAAGGTAAGGGATACTAACAGATCAACATGTTCTGAGTCTGAGCCCCTCAAGGGTGAGACAATAGCAGATACACTCATTCTGAGTCTCCCATCTCGAGAGACAGAAACATCAATGTTCTGAGCCTGTGGCCCATGCGGGAAGAGGCAATAACAGATACCAAGTCCTGAGTCTCCAGCTTGTGAGGCAGCAACAGATACGACCATGTTCTGAGCCTCAAGGAGAGAGATATTCTACGTTCAAAGTCTTCGTCCAGCAAGACATCAACAGATGCAGCACGTCCTGAGTCTCCATTCTAGAGAGACAAAATGGATTGACCAAGTTCTGAGTCTCTAGCCCAAAGAGGCAGAAGACACAGACATTTGCAACAAGGTTAAGCTCCGGCGAGCAAACCTTTACCTCAAGGTACTTTTGCTTGCGTGTTCCAGGCAAGGACCTTCTGCACCTACGAGTTACCTTTCTGGGGATGATAATAGACTCCGCTCATATGCGAGCTTGGGTTAAGACGGAATGCTCCCTGAGTATTCAGTGATTGGTGGCATCATCAGAGGATGCTCGGCCTCATGTCGGCCGCCTCCTCGGTAATTCCTCTGGGCCTGCTATACATGTGGCCCCTTTAATATTGGCTCAAAACTCAAGTTCCGTCCCACGTCTGGCGCCTGGGCCGATGTTATATCAGGGTAACCCATAACTGTATCAGAGCTGTGGCTGTGACAACTTCCTGCCTGCTTCAACCAGGCGTCTAACTGGGACTGACCTCCAGAGGGAAGGTGGTCATGACAGACGTGTCCAGTTTGGGCTGGGGTGTACTGTTCGAGGGCAACCCGGTATTCAGCTCCTGGTCAGACCAAGAGCAACGCCTACAATATTAACTGCCTCAAGATGATGGCAGTCTTTCTAGCCTTAAAAACCTTCCTGCCGGCCTTAATAGGACACTATGTCCTAGTCCGATCAGACAGTATGACAGTGATAGCATACAGTATATCAATCCCCTTTACAGGCTGACTCAGCGTCTCCTGTTTTGGGCACAGAACAAACTCCTCTCACTAAGAGTGGTTCATGTGCCGGGCAGACTGAACCAAGAAGCAGACATGCTGTCCAGAGGCGATGTATCATGTACATCCTATGTACATCCTCAGTTGGTTCGAATGATTTGGTCTGTCTTCGGGTGGGCAGAGGTGGACCTAAGAGGTGGGGCAATCATGGCCTAATGGATAGAGAGTCAGACTTGTAACCCACGTTGGTAACCCAAGCTTCAAATGGCTGACCTACAGCCCATATCACTCAAGACTGCCCTCTTATTGGCCTTAGCATTGGTCAATTGGGTTGGTGACTTGCAAGGGCTCTCTGTTTTAGCGCTTCCTGTCTGGAGTTTGGGCCCAACGACTGTGAGGTTGTTCTCAAACCGAGATGTTACGTACTTAAGGTGCTCTCAACTCTGTTCTGAGCCCAGGCCATTACAATGTTAACACTCTCTGTGACGGATGGTGATCAGGGTCCCAACCTACTGTGCCCCATTAGGGCACTCAGGGTGTACATTGAACACTCTCATCTGTTCAGACTCCATCTAACCTGAGATCTAGTATGTACTTAACCCTGGACGCAGATTTGCCATAAAATTAGCTTTCACTTATTCTACTTGAATTAATTGAGTAAATCAGTGTAAATTCAAATGTATTATGTTTTTAGTCGGGTAAACATGTAACATGCCAGTTACATAATCAATTTAAAGATAATCAGGACAAGACATCAAATTCTCATTGATAAATCCAGGAGTCAAAGAGGCAAACCTCACTTCAAACCTCACTAGGAAGTAGGACTGGGTTGATATGCCTTTCCTGAATCAATGCTATCATAATACTTTAGTGACAAATCAATATGCATTGTGATTTTTTTTTTTTATAAGAAATGTGATTTTACAAGTATTGTGATTCAATGTTGCAATGTGTCGTGACTTTGGTTTGCTTTTTAACACTAAACCATGAGGAAATCATACAGGCTATAGCCTACATGATGTATGAGACATATTTACAAAAACAATCACATCTTTCTGATATTCATTTCAAGAGCAACATAGAGTACAGCATGACAAAATGCTCCTCTCTATTTTCAAGCAAATTATTGCGTTTATGGACATTCAGTGACATTGCTGAGGTAACGTTACATGAAATGTTTCAACTGTGTTTCAACCATGTCTTTCCACGGTTGAAACACTGATTGAGCTGAGATGCATTCAGTACGTTGTACTATTCTGTGTGAAAACCAGCAGTGAAGAGGAGGAGATTATTGGCTCGGTTCATGTGTGCTCGGGGCCGTACTCAGGGTTTTATATTCACTGAGGTCATAGAGTCCAAAACTGCTGGATTTCTTTGATCTTCATATGTGAATTTAAAGATGTTTGAAGGCCAACAATTGGATAACAGTAGCTTTAAAACCATGCCAGTGAGCAGTAGCATAAATTATTTGTCAATTTGACTTTTCTTCTCATCACCAGCACCTTCTCTCTTTCGTTTTATCTGTCTCCTTATCTTTCCCTGTATCTCATCCCCTCCCAAGCCGAGCTTTGATTGATGCTGAAAATTTAGCCTTGATCACAGGAATAAATTGCATTTTAAAATATATTCAAATATAAAGCAGTTATTTTAAATAGTAAAAATATTTCACAATATTACTGATTTTTTTGTATTTTGGATTAAATAAATGCAGGCTTGGTGAACAGAAGAGAATTCTTTAAAAAACATTAAAAATCGTATAGTTCAAAAACTTTTGACTGGTAGTTTATCTCACACTTTATAACCATTAACTGAAGCATCACACTGGAATTTGTGCTCAGCTGCCTCAGCAGTTTCTGTGTGCATAATGCCCGCCTACTTTGATTTGATTGGTTATCTCAAACATTTTGACATTGACAGCGATGAGAGACCATTGAGGCAAGTTCTCCTTGGCATTGTGCAACATCAATGCAGCACCAAAGAAGAGTTAATATTAGGCAATTCATAACCTGTATTATTCCCACCTCAGAAAAATAGAGGTCCCTCCGAAGCGAACCTTAGGAACCTCATGAGTGCACTTGATCCGCGCTGCTGCTTGAACTCTGGCAGCTACAGTGATGCCATGCCACATCAAAGAGCGTCAAACAACGTTCATTGTTTGAACTTTAATATAAAGGACTGGATTTGAAAATGGAGACTTTGTAACAAAGCACAAATCGTATTGTGATTATAAGATGGCAGACACGATACAAATTATGTTTAGTTTTGTTTTTGTTTAAGCATCAACTGAAAACAGCATAGACAAAACAATCTTGGTTTATCAATTTGAAAATTGATAAGAATGAGAAATTGATATTGTGATCCCAGCCGTGACCAGTGTTGGGCAAGCTACTCTGAGAATGTAATCAAATTACTGATTACTCCTTTTAAAAGTAATCACGTTACTGTTCTGATTACTTTATTTCAAAATTAATTAGTTTATGTTTAGATATTTCTATTTTGCAGGAGTCCCGTGAATCATTTTATACTCCCGCATCCCGCACACACACACACACACACACGAGCGTCTACCCGCCCGCAGCAGCACTCGCCCATCTTCTCCCGCGCCGCGCTCTGTTGCGTCGGGTCTCGCGGGAGGTCTCTAATCCACTGGCACTTAACTCGACAGTACGTGTGCTACATCCTTTTTACAATCTCTAGATTATAAAACACTGCATTCTGTCAGCAATGTAACGCGGCAGTAACGTATAGAGACCTTGGCTTGTAACTATACTCTAATTACTATTTTGAAAATTATAAAGCGTTAAATTACTCCGTTACTAAAAAAGTAATCAAATTACAGTAACGCGTTACTGCCCAACACTGGCCATGACATGCACAGTCAAAACAGGCCACCAGAAAAACGCTAATGAAGTGCCACTGTTTCGGTCAATGATTCTTTTGTAAACAAGGACTTATGTAAAACTATTTAATATCTACAATTATTGATGAAATGTGATTTTTGTTTTTTTAAATCGTAAGAAAAATATCACAATAGTTAATTTTTTTAATTCTTATTTTTTGGTCCCCTTTATTTTCCACGGCTAGTGTGGAGCGTAATCACCCTGAGCCTTTTGCAACTCTTCCTTAGGTACTCAGACCAAGATAAACATTCTCCAAATGGAGGTGTGAAATAACAGATGGAATTTGCATCAGATCTGTAAGGTCCACGAATTGGCCGAAGGAAGGTATCCAATGGTGGCTGAAGGTTTCTTGCGTGTTCGGTCTTTTCGATGCGCAAAGTTATTGAATTTATGATAAATTGTAATCTGACTCCATTTTATTATGACCTCAAATTTAGGTTGAAATGCCAGTTGGTTGTTTGTTCATTTCTAATTATTATTATTATTCTGGCATTTGATTATTCTATTTCGCTCTTTAATCGTATTGAATCTCATCGTGAAGAATGGAGCTGCGTTGGAGTGTTTGATAGTATTTTGGGTGCTGTCATCATATCGCTACACCATACAATTTGCAGAAAGAGAAAGCTGAAAAGGTTTTGAGGTTAATGTGTTACAAATAAATCAAGCACAGAGCTTGATATATTATTTTAACCTGGTGAAATGTAAATGACACAGCGCACGAAACTATATTAGTTTCTTTTTTTTAAATCCATCTGGACCATAGAACGGGACTCTCAAAGCCTTGACATCCGGGTATCCGGGAGATAAGTCCGTAAATCCGAGTAAAATCACAGGCTTCGCTTATCCCGTGCGAATGCACCACACGAAATTCAGATGTGGGGGTGTAATTTCAAAATCACACAAGGTCCCGAGATAATACTAATCCCGTGCGAATAGGGCTCTAGAAAGCTATTATTATCAGAGAACACGTGAGCATAACATAGCGGTTAGCAGATCAATGAATGAGAGGGCAGTGTTACCAGAGTTGGCCATATACCACACCATGTTACAGCACAGTAGGGCTATTGCAGACAGAAACAATACTGTACTACATCGATGTTTCCTGTCGGCTCAATGTTTGAGTGGACTTTGCTGTTCCGATTCACATGAATGGTATACGAGTGGAGCGACTGAGCGGAGCACGCACGCATAGAGCGGGATAATACGCAGAGCGTCACACCACGTGAAAGTGAAACCTGAGCGGTAAACTAATTTTCGGCAGCCGAAATTTCAGTGCATCTCTAATTATTGGCGACATCAGAAATGGATATTATATAATAGAAGCTTTTTTGGATATTTTAGCAATTTAAAAATATTTAAAAA
>NW_015646364.1:39587-40913 GCF_001515625.1 Sinocyclocheilus rhinocerous | reverse complement strand
GGTTAGCAGATCAATTAATGAGAGGGCAGCGTTACCAGAGTTGCCCATATACCACACCTTGTTACAACACAGTAGGGCTATTGCAGACAGAAACAATACTGTACTACATCGATGTTTCCTGTCGGCTCAATTTTTGAGTGGACTTTGCTGTTCCGATTCGCATGAACGGTATACGAGTGGAGCGACTGAGCGGAGCGCACACGCATAGAGCGGATAATACACAGAGCGTCACAACACGTGAAAGTGAAACCTGAGCGGTGAACTAATTTTCGGCAGCCGAAATTTCAGTGCATCTCTAATTATTGGCGACATCAGAAATGGATATTATATAATAGATGCTTTTTTGAACATTTTAGCAATTTAAAAATATTAAAAAAAGTTTTTTTTACGCTGCACCCCTGCTCTCGACAGACGGCACCCCGGTTGGGAAACACTGCTCTACGCTATGGGCTTTTGACTACAGAAAAAAGCCCCGAGCTTCTTGCAACATTTCCTTAAGTACCTAGCTCAGACCAAGACAAACATTCTCCAGAATGGAGACAGGAACTAACAATTTGAATTTGTATTGATCAAGCCGAGTTAACACCTTTTGGGACAGAAGATAGTTTGCATGAAAGAGACTGGGAGATGACACACCCTCTGCAGTAATCAACTTATCTCTAAACTAGGGCTGGACGATATCGCCAAAATTTATATCACGATATGTTTCTTAATTTTGGTCGATACGATAAAATTCCGATATCGATATGAATACTATTTATCTGAAATAGAAATCTTTTGTAACATTATAAATGCCTTTATCATCACTTTTGATCCATTTTAAGCATCCTTGCTAAATAAAAGTATTAATTTTCTATCATTTCTTCAATTAAGCTTTTGAATGGAAAAGTGTGTTACAAAAGCTTTTTATTTCAGAAATGCTGATCTTTCTATTTGACTGGTAGTGTAGGCTGATTATTCTTATAGATTGAAACAAATGTGCTTCAGTCAGAAAAAAAAGGGTATAAAAAGTGCTCCAAGTCGCTGCAGAAAAAAAAATTAAAAAAAATTGAACAACAATAAAAACTGGAAATCTTGCTGAAGACGGGCTTATTATTGAAAATGCAAACTCATTGTCTGCCAGCAGGAGGCGCTGTGAGAGCGGTAGAACTAGCGGTTTCCCCGGTAACGGCTATAATCAAATCAGCTCCGCTCATGAACGCTACTTTATCCAGGGATTAAAGTGTTCCGTCGCTACAACGGATTTCCGTCAGTTCATAAAGACAGTCACTTGCTTCATTCCTGAATGATTCAGCCGTTCGAACGAATCAACTGAATGAATGATTC
>NW_015646364.1:38500-39049 GCF_001515625.1 Sinocyclocheilus rhinocerous | reverse complement strand
AGGTCCTCGTCATACTGGCATTTCCGCTGCGTTTCAAGCTGGCTTTCCACTATGTCCGACAAACGACAGACCGGAAGTCATTCATTTCCAATGGAGAGTAGTGCGGGATTCGGGAGCTGCGTGGAGCTCCGATCATACGCAGAAGTCCATTCATACTGGCAGCCATATCACCCTGTAGCCCAAGACTGGTTGCCCACTGAAGCTAAGCAGGGCTGAGCCTGGTCAGTACCTGGATGGGAGACCTCCTGGGAAAATTAGGTTGCTGCTGGAAGAGGTTTTAGTGAGGCCAGCAGGGGGTGCTCACCCTGTGGTCTGTGTGGGTCCTAACGCCCCAGTATAGTGACGGGGACACTATACTGTCAAAAAGCACCGTCCTTCGGATGAGACGTTAAACCAAGTTCCTGACTCTCTGTGGTCATTAAAAACTCCCATGGCACTTCTCGTAAAGAATAGAGGTGTAACCCCAGTGTCCCGGCCAAATTGCCCCCCTGGGCCTTTGTCAATCATGGCCTCCTAATAATCCCCAACCACTTGATTGGCTCTATGACT
>NW_015646364.1:33390-38490 GCF_001515625.1 Sinocyclocheilus rhinocerous | reverse complement strand
GGAGAGAACCCCCCACATGATTGTAAAGCGCTTTGGGTGTACAACAATACACAATAAAGCGCAATATAAATGCATCATTCATTCATTCACATGCTCCATGTCCTAGTTTTCCCCCCTGTTTCTCTGTGCCCATATTTGGTTGTTCCTGTTCTTGTTCTGATTGTGTTCATTTGATCCAGGTGTTCCTTATTGATTCCCTCCTTTAGTTCCTTGTTTGTTGTGTATTTAAAGAGTGTTCTGTGTAGCTTCCAGTCGTCCAGTGTCTTACGTCATTCTGTGTCTCCCGCGTTCTCTGGTTTAGTTTGTATTCCCTTTGCTTTATTAAAGTTTGTTTGTTTAAATTTATTCTTACATCTCCTCGTCTCCTCGCTCCACTCCTGTGAAACGTGACATTAGCAGCCTGATAGAAATCATGCTGATGCTTGTCCACAAATGTAAACATAAATCTCAAGCTCTCCCAGGGAATGTTGTGGTCTAATAGCAAGAGAAGAGAGATGTAACTGAAATAAGCCCAGTTTCTGTGCTAAGACGGCTTCAATCATAAATTAAATACAGTCTCTCTGTCAAACTGAAGATAGTTGAGAAGACACCATTTTTTTTCAAATATTGTAGACATAAATAGCACATTTAGGATTGGTCTATGATAAACCAACTATCCTGGGTCAAGTTATAGGGGGTTTGATAACTAGCTTAAGAGTGTCCTAAAGAAAGCGCAAAGTTAAAAATATTGAGAGGTTCTGAGATGAACACCTCTTTCAGTAGCTAAGTGCTTATAAGATCTAGGTATGCATGTTGTTGGTTTTAAGGCGATGTTCGGCCGTCGGTTCGTGTCTGTCGGGCTAGTTTGGTGTGTTTCACACGTCGGCAGCAGTTTGCCCGATTGAACATGCTGAATTGCCGTCTTGGCTGTCAGTGAGAGTGAGAACTCTGATTGGATGTTCAGTTTAGCAAACGAGTCAGTGCTCAAGAATTAAAGCGTTGTGATGAAAACGGGCAAGTAAATGAAGGCGGTACAGACAGAAGGCTGTTCTAATGTTACGTGATCTTTCCCAAGCATTCCAATGTGCGAATATTGTCCTTTCAACATGAGCCGCTTAAAATGAAGAAAGTTATCAACGTAACTGATATTCTAAATGGCAAGTAAGCGCTGATTGTTTACGTTTCGTATATCTGCGTATATCTTGTATATCCTTGTTTCGGCTTCTCCTTTAGAATGACGAACATTGCTATAAGACAGCTAACTCCTCTCATGTAGGCGCAGATCACACAAGTTAGTTTGTAGTCGGATGCAGTCTGTGTTGTGTCTTCAAGCGCTGCTTATTTGTCCAGATGCTGCTGACATGAGGCAACAACACCGTCAGCTTTTGTCGCTGCTAGTTCTTTGAAGGTGGCTTGGTGTGTCCCGGCCTTAAATGCTTTCATGTTGGTTTTCACATCTTTTGCTTTGTGGCTTTAAACTGTGGTTAACTTGTATTTATAATTTTTTCACTTTAGACCTGCTGGTGCTGAAAGAGGAGAATAAAGATCCAAATGAAATGGAACAGACAGATCAGTATAAAAAATGCCATGATTCCATAAATGGTGAAAAAGCCACAACGACTAAAACGACTTCTGTACGAAAAAGAGCTCAGAAAACCAAACGTAACCGCCGTTTCACCTGCCATCATTGTGGGAGAAATTTCGGTGAAAATGAAAAACTTAAAATGCACGTGAGAGTTCATACTGGAGAGAGGCCGTTTCCCTGTCAACAGTGTGGAAAGAGCTTCACTCAACAAGGAGCCCTTAAAAGGCACATGAGAACTCACACGGGAGAGAAACCTTACACCTGCCAACAGTGTGGAAACGGTTTCACTCAAAAAGGACACCTTAAAAATCACGTGAGAACTCACTCAGGAGAGAAGCCATTCACCTGCCAACAGTGTGGAAGTTGTTTCACTCAAAAAGTTCACCTTCAAGGTCACATGAGAACTCACTCAGGAGAGAAGCCTTACACCTGTCAACAGTGTGGAAAGCGTTTTACACAGAAAGGCACCCTTCATTCCCACATGATTATTCACACTGGAGAGAAGCCTTATACATGCGAACAGTGTGGAAAGAGTTTCCCTGCAAAACAAAGTGGAAAGAGTTTCACTCAAAAATCAAACCTTCAAAATCACATGAGAACTCACTCGGGAGAGAAACCATTCACCTGCCAACAGTGTGCAAATGTTTTCAATCGAAAAACAAACCTTCTAAGACACATGAGAACTCACTCGGGAGAGAAACCTTACACTTGCCATCAGTGTGGAAAGTGCTTTACACAGAAAAACAGCCTTCAATCTCACATGAACATTCACACTGGAGCGAAGCCTTATACATGCGAACAGTGTGGAAAGAGTTTCCCTGCAAAACAAAGCCTTAAAGGACACATGAGAGTTCACACCGGAGAGAAGCCTTACTCTTGCGAGTATTGTGGGAAGAGTTTCACACATATATACACCCGTAATTACCACATGAGAATTCACACTGGAAAGCAGCTGTTCACATGTGATCGTTGTGGAAAGAGTCTCGCAACAGAATTTAGCCTTAAGTGTCACAAGATCAGGCACACTGGAAAGAAACCCTTCAAATGTGATCAGTGTGGAAGGCGTTTCATTCGTAAGATAAGCCTTAAGTACCACATGAAGACTCATTCAGCAGAGAAATGCTGTAAATGTGCTCAGTGTGGAAAGAGTTTCAGTCATAAAGCTAGCCTCAATGCTCACATGAGTAAGGAACACACTCGAGAGAAGCCTATGGGAAGAGCTTCTCACAAATAGAAAATCTTAAGATTCACATGAAATATGTGTGGAATCATGTGAAGAAGCCCACATGAGATTTCACTGAGGGCAGAACTATTTTATATGCCATCATTGTGCAAAGTGTTTCACAGACAAAGGAAACCTGCGCAACAGAATTTAGCCTTAAGTGTCACAAGATCAGGCACACTGGAAAGAAACCCTTCAAATGTGATCAGTGTGGAAGGCGTTTCATTCGTAAGATAAGCCTTAAGTACCACATGAAGACTCATTCAGCAGAGAAATGCTGTAAATGTGCTCAGTGTGGAAAGAGTTTCAGTCATAAAGCTAGCCTCAATGCTCACATGAGTAAGGAACACACTCGAGAGAAGCCTATGGGAAGAGCTTCTCACAAATAGAAAATCTTAAGATTCACATGAAATATGTGTGGAATCATGTGAAGAAGCCCACATGAGATTTCACTGAGGGGAGAACTATTTTATATGCCATCATTGTGCAAAGTGTTTCACAGTCAAAGGAAACCTGAAGACTTGCATAGTTCACACTTTCACGTGTTTCTGTGTGTTCCTGAAATGCCATTCAAGATCATTCTGGAAATTAAGTGTGACTGTGACAAGGTTCACCGAAAGAGGCCATTTTAAAAATCACTGGTGTATTCACTCTGGAAGAATTCCCTTGTAATACATTTCTTTTGACATCACACCTAATAGATACACCTAAGAAGTGGCCCTGCAATTTAAAATAGCACCAGAAAATAGGTAGGCTTATCTGTTTGAAATTAAGACTATGTTCTCACCACATCTGAATGTGTGCTATATCTGATTATTGTTCACATTTTTACATGTGGCTTGAGGCTTTTATTTTTTTATATATGATCTCCTGTATCCACACATGACTGTCTCCTTTTCTATAGTTTCAAATATCGCAGTAGACACTCAAATTTCAATTGTATGGAGACATTGTGCCATTCCATATACAGTTGCGCTCAAAATTATTCATACCCTTGGTAAATACGATCAAAGGCAGCCCTGAAAATAAGTCTGCATTGTTTATCCATTTGATCTTTCATTCAAAAATGTAAAAAAAAAATCTAACCTTTAATTGAAGTAAAAAAAAAAAAAAAGTGAGGGGTAATGTGTGGGGGGAAATCACATTATGAAATAAATATTTTTCTCTAATACACAATGGCCACAATTATTGGTACCCCTAGAATTTCTTATGATTAAAATATCTCTGGAGTATATTTCCATTCATATTTGCATTTTTTTTATCACACCAGGGTGACTAGGAACATGAAATTTTTTTCTCTAATACACAATGGCCACAATTATTGGTACACCTAGAAATTCTTATATGATTAAAATGTCTCTGAAGTATATTCCAATTCATATTTACATTTTTTTTATCACACCAGGGTGACTAGGAACATGAAATTATCCAGCCATGGCTTCCTGTTTCAAAGGAATATAAATATGAGGAACACGAAGGCCAAATTACTGACAGCATTGTAGATTCTATCAAATAACAACAGATAAAAAATTAAAAACTGACTGTCCATGCTAGAAATCTTACATTGGACCATGGTTGGGTCTTCCAACAGGACAATGATCCACAAACAAACATCAAAATCAAGCCAAAAATGGGTCACTGAGAACAAAACCAAGCTTCTGCCCTGGCCAACCCAGTTCCCTGAGCTGAAGCCTGTAGTAAATGAGTGTGGTGAACTGAAGAGAAGCATCAACATGCAGCTGTGAATCTGAAGGATCTGGAGAGATTCTGGATGAAGGAATGGTCTCTCATCTCTGATCAGGTGTTCTCCAAACTCTTCAGGCATTACAGGAGAAAACTCAGAGCTGTTCTCTTGGGAAAAGGAGGTTACACAAAGTATTGAATAAAAGGTATGATTAATTGTGGTCAATGTGTATTAGAGAAAAATATGTATTTCATAATGAGAGGATTAATGATACAGATTTATTTTCACAGCCTTCTTTGATCATATTTACCAAGGGTATGAATAATTGAGCACAACTGTACTTATAACTTGGAATCAAAATATTACATTTCTGTCTTACTGCAAAATGCCACAATGTAACTAAATGATTATAAATAAAATGGTGAACTGCATGAAGTAATGAACATTGCACTGAATTATTTGATGCATATTTAGTGAGAGAATGCACAGGTAAGGATGTTTTAAAGGGGTCATCAGATGCAAAATTCACTTTTGTTGTTGTTTTAACATAAATGTGTGTTGGAAGTGTGTGTAAACATCCATCCTATAATGATAAAAATCCACCCAGTGTTTTTTTAAAAATACCTATCT
>NW_015646364.1:31599-33113 GCF_001515625.1 Sinocyclocheilus rhinocerous | reverse complement strand
ACATATTTGTTCTCTAAAAATTTTCCCTTTTTTTATCACACCAGGGTGACTAGGAACATGAAATTATCCAGCCATGGCTTCCTGTTTCAAAGGAATATAAATATGAGGAACACGAAGGCCAAATTCCTGACAGCATTGTAGATTCTATCAAATAACAACAGATAAAAAATTAAAAACTGACTGTCCATGCTAGAAATCTTACATTGGACCATGGTTGGGTCTTCCAACAGGACAATGATCCACAAACAAACATCAAAATCAAGCCAAAAATGGGTCACTGAGAACAAAACCAAGCTTCTGCCCTGGCCAACCCAGTTCCCTGAGCTGAAGCCTGTAGTAAATGAGTGTGGTGAACTGAAGAGAAGCATCAACATGCAGCTGTGAATCTGAAGGATCTGGAGAGATTCTGGATGAAGGAATGGTCTCTCATCTCTGATCAGGTGTTCTCCAAACTCTTCAGGCATTACAGGAGAAAACTCAGAGCTGTTCTCTTGGGAAAAGGAGGTTACACAAAGTATTGAATAAAAGGTATGATTAATTGTGGTCAATGTGTATTAGAGAAAAATATGTATTTCATAATGAGAGGATTAATGATACAGATTTATTTTCACAGCCTTCTTTGATCATATTTACCAAGGGTATGAATAATTGAGCACAACTGTACTTATAACTTGGAATCAAAATATTACATTTCTGTCTTACTGCAAAATGCCACAATGTAACTAAATGATTATAAATAAAATGGTGAACTGCATGAAGTAATGAACATTGCACTGAATTATTTGATGCATCTTTAGTGAGAGAATGCACAGGTAAACATATTTTCAGTCTAGATTTAATTATGGCTAATCTTGGATAGGGTTGGGTATTGTTAGGGTTTTTTACAATACTGGTGCCAAATCAATACTTTTAAAATGGTATATGGTTAATCTGTGTTCTTCAAGCCATCTTTGGTATTTTCATGATTAAGTATATTTATAATCCATTGAATATCCAGTATAGAATATTTTTTCTGCCTCACTCTGTGACAAGAAGCCACATGTTATTTGGATGATGTTGTGGAGGAAAGACAAACATGTCGTAATGTTCTCTTTTGTTGGACAACAGTTATAGAAACGCTTCTCATTGCAAGTCATTACAAGAGAAGTTTAGCTTTAGGCATTTTAACTCAAGCATGTTTATTGTAGCTAGCTAGCGGTAGGCTACCTGCTGCCATCAGAGTCATGTGTTAGATTTGTATTATCAGAGTTTTCCGACTTGTCGGTAAATTAGTTTTATAATTATTCTGACACCACATGAATGCAGTGTAATTTAACTAGCGATCATGTATGGTGATGATCATTTATACATCCGTTTTGGAGCACCAGAGAGCAAATATTTCAATCCACAGCTCATGGTGTCATGATTATGTATCTGTTCCTTGTGCTTGTTTTGTTTGTGGACTTTTAGTTAGTTTTTAGTTCCCTGATATTTAGCCCTCATCTTTCTATTGTTTCTTGGTGGATTGTGTACTT
>NW_015646364.1:25811-31116 GCF_001515625.1 Sinocyclocheilus rhinocerous | reverse complement strand
GGGTTTTTGTCTTTTTTTTGGGGGGGGGGGTGTTAGTTCAGGTCATTTCTGCCTCTCCTCGTTTCTTGGTTTTCTCTAGTTTCCATGTTTCTGTTACTCTTGTTATTATTTGCTTTAATAAAAATCTGCATCTGGATCCTCTCTTCCTTGTCTCTGGGTTCACCTTACATGACAGAATACCTGACCTATAAATGGATCCAGCGTATGAGCCTTTGGCAAACATCATCCATCATTTAAGAGTACACTGAGAGGATCTGTGTTCTTGACTATTGTTTGAACTGCACAATATTGTGTTTAAGGACCTTTACCGATTTGGACTGAATGAGCCCATTAGATAATGCCTAGCCAGAGATAAATGCAGTCTCACTCTGGAATATTTCATAGACCTCGCTTTTCGTTTGAGTTTCTCCCCATATACCATCAGATACGTCACTACTCCCAGTGTGGCACCCAGCATTGCCCTGCTGGTGTTTAGTACTCCCTCATGTTCACTTCTCACAAAGCCTCAGAGGAGGAGAAGGACATGGAGAGAACCTCCTAGTTCTGGAGGTCCTGCTAATGGCTGCTCTCTGACACCTTCCGTCACCTTGCTTCGCTTCACTGAGGTGGCAGTGTCAGCTGCAATTCCCCAAGGGGCAGCAATGTGTGCTCTCCAAGTCTCTGCCACGGCCGGGAAGGCCGCTCTAGAGTCCACTTCAGCCCCAGAGCCACCTCAGCTGCCTGCTCGTCCTGCCACGTAGGTCGCCCTGCCTGTTCAGTCACAGCCAGCAGTGCTGCTTTTGTGTTCCATGAATGTACTATATCTGCTCCACCATGACCTCCTGATCCCCAGTAGTCTTCCTCTCTGTAGTGGCATGTTTCGTATACTGATATACTATACCACCTGCCTAATATCGCATAGGTCCCCCTCATACAGTCAAAACGGTTCTAATACATTGAGGCATGGACTCCACAAAACTTCTGAATGTGTCCTTTGGTATCTGCCCCCATGACATTAGCAGCAGGTCCTGCAAGTTGTGAGGTGGGACCTACATGAATTGGATTTGTTGATCCAGCACATCCCACAGATGCTCGATCAGATTGAGATCTGGGGAATTTGGAGGCCACCTTGAACTCTTTTTCATGTTTCAAACCATTCCTGAACAATTCCCGAACAATTATTTAGTGGGTTGCATTATCCTGCTGCAATAGGCCACTGCCATCAAGGAACACCATAGCCATGAAGGGGTGTACGTGGTCTGCAACAATTTTAGGTAGGTGATGTGTGTCAAAGTAACATCCACATGAATGCCAGGACCTAAGGTTACCAAGTAGAGCATTGCCCAGTGCATAACACTGCCTCTGCTGGCCTGCCTTCTTCCCATAGCACATCCTGTTGTGCGATATACATATTATATTAGAAACATATTGTTTGTGTATTTAATATCATTCATATGCAGTGCATTGAACAGTGTGTACTTACTGAACCACAGTTATTAAATAAAATGTAAATTATTTTATCCTTTCATCCTCTATCCGTTGAAGAAGACTGAGACAGTTATTTTCAAAGTAACTTGACAGGATCCAGGCAGCCTCCTGGAGATGGGTTGCAGGACAGAGCGTTTGTGGAAAATATATTAATTTATTAGTGACTCTTTTTTTTTCCTGTCTGCTTGATATACAAATTACTTGACTGAAGGAGGTTAGAAGACTTCTGGGTAACACTTTCTATGAAGCCCGTATTTATAATACATTATAAGGGTATTTTTAAGGCATTATAATGAATGCATAATGCATTATAAAAAAACGTATAATATGTTATATCAACTCATGAATAATCATAACAACAGTTATAATACATCATAATACTTTATAAGTGGTCTTTGACCGCTTTAAGTAAAGTAGCATAAGAAAAATGGCAAGATATGAGACTTATAATACATTCTAACTATGAGAAATATAATCCATTGTAAAAGTGGATGCAACGTGTTCATTGTGTTATAAATCATCATACTCTTAAAAGCTATAACCACAAATAAGTAAATATTATAATATATTAAAACTGTTCTTATGAATATTCATGAGATGATATAACATATTATAAGGTTTTTTATAATGCATTATGCATTCATTATAATGCCTTAAGAATACCCTTATAATGTATTAGAAATACGGGCTTCATAGAAAGTGTTACCGACTTCTGCAGGAAATATGGTAAACACTTTTAAATCTTACCATTTCATCACATCAGACATGTTGCAGCTGTGTCATCAGAGTTACTCAGAAGCCATTCCCCAAACACAAAAAAGGAAAAAGGTTGCATGCTGCCAAAACGGTGTCGACCTGTTGAGGCATGGACTCTGTAAGAGTATGGTATGGATTACTATGGTATCTGGTACCAAGACATTAGCGGCAGATCCTTCAAGTCCTGTAGGTTGAGCTGCCTGGATTGCCATCCAGTAGAACCCACAGATGTTCATTTGGATTCAATTGGAGATCAGAACAACACCTTGAACCCTTCATCATGTTCTTCAGATCATTCCCAAACAATGTGTGCAGTGTAGTAACACATCCACATTTCAGAGCTGAACATTGCCCAGAGTACACCCTCCCTCCATCGGTGTCCCACAGTGCATTCTGCTGCCATCTCTTCCCCAGGTAAATGGCACACACATACACGGGAAATTGGGACTCATTGAACCTGGCGACCTTTTTCCTCTACTCCGAGGTTCAGTTCTAGACAAGCAAGATGGCTGCCAAGGGACTGAGTGGTTGGTTAGGCTCCACTCCCCTGCTAAATTTATATTAAATGATCTTTCAAGTGTTTTTATTCAAGCCCTTTTATAAGGAAATTGGATTGGTAGAGAATGCAGCTAGAAAATGTTTGACGGGAAAGGATTTTCGTAAACAACTGATCTGTTTTTTGATGTGTTGCTGTATGGTGTTGGTAGTATCCAACTATGCATCATCGGCTGCATTCGAGTCTTCAAGGCATTTTAGGACACAACATCGTCAAGTAAGTAACTTTAACGAATGTTACAGTATTCACTGTAGTTGTCCGCTAGTAAAAAGATAGTTTTATCAGTCATTATCTGTGTATGTCATTGTTTTGCGTTTACTACAGTTCAGTAGATCAGGAGGCGCTGGCTGGTGTGACTGTGTGGAGGCGGGGCTAATTTGCATATTCATAGATCATCGTATAGTAAATGAGGCAAGGGTGTAGAGTTGCATTCAAGCTATTTTAAGGCATGAGAAAATTATTTTCACAAGAAAAAACATTTAAATATGTAATTTTGATGATCAAAGATAAGTTTTAAGGGATAAAATATTTGACTACAGGGGGACTTTAAGAAAAAGAATATCATTACGTGACATTCGTAATCTTATGAAAAGAAGAGATAAGGCGCTAAACACCGCTTTATCTTCTAAAGTAAATACAGATAATTGAATCTACAAAGGTTTAAGAAATAAAGTAGTACAAGAATTATGGAAGTCAAAATTATCATATTATACACAACTAATAGAGAGTGCAAGAGGACAAAGTGCAGTTTTATGGAAACAACTAAATAATTTAGCAAATAAGAGACATAATCACCATGTAGTTAATGAGTTATATTTAAATGGTAAAGTAATAAATGATAAGCTACTTTGGCACATGAGTTTAATGCATATTTTATTCATTCAGTAGATGAATTAGCTCAACATTTTAAATTAACAGCATTAGTAAATAGGGTGCAGGTGGAGGCATTACATTTATTTTGTATTATGAAGATTGATGAAAATAAAATAACTGAAATTATAAAAAAATAAAAAAAATTTAACGGCAAAGGTGTAGCGAATCAGCTCAAAGGGGAAATATGAATAATTAATGGCAATAAACCCAGTGATATCAGCTTTGGTTGCCATGGAACCAGAGGCCTGTTCTGCCTTTCTGAGGTGTTAAGACGCATTTCGGGGGAAGGGTCCATAGACCCTCGTAATTGGCCCTTTGGTTAGGTGAGGGGGTGTTAGATATTATTTGTTAAATATAACAAAAAGTTGTGTGTCTGATTGGTCCAAATGCTACAAAGGATATTTTTAATTTAGATATAAATTTTTTTTTTTTAAATGGCTCCTTGATGATACCTCCGTTAACCCATTTGGTAAATTTGTCAATTAGAAATGTATTTTTCCAGAAATTAGGAAAAAGGCTGTAGTTACATCATTTTATAAATCAGCAGAACTTAACATGATTTCAAATTATTGTCCAATATCAATTTTACCAGTTATGTCTAAGTTTTTAGAGAAAGTTGTGGCTGAACAATTAATAAATTATTTAGAAAGTAATAACCTCCTTCATCAACATCAATTTGGTTTTAGACCACAGCATTCTACAGAAATGGCTATTTGTGTTTTTCTTTTTAGAAAAGGCTCGATCTTCTTTGGATCAGGGGCATGTAATGGGCGTTGTGCTTATTGGTTTTTTTTTTTTTTTTTTTAAAGCCTTAGACACAGTTAACCATGCTATTTTGTTATCTAAATAAAGTACATTTAATTTTAGTAATCAATTGAATGGTTTACCTCTTATCTAAAGCAAAGGGAGCAGTGTGTAAAAATCGAGGACGCAAAATCAGTGTTTATGAGAAACAAAATGGGTTTACATCAAGGCTCAATTTTAGGTCCAATGCTTTTTAGTTTGTTTATAAATGATCTGCCATGTAGTTGTCCAGATGTTGAATGTCAGCTTTATGCTGATGATACAGTAATATATACATCCGCTAAGTCATCCGCTAAGGTTGCGGCACTTTTAAATGAGCAAATGGAAAAGATATCCAGATGGCTCCAGGAAAATAATCTTACATTGAATGTTAAGAAAACTGTTTTTGTGTTTTTTCTAATAGAAAGAAAACAGAAAAAAAAATAAAAAATTAGGGTACTTCACGAAGAAATAGAGGAAGTAAATTAAGTTCGTTTTTTAGGAGTAGTCCTAGATTTACAACTTAAATTTGACAAACATATAAAAAAGCTTTCAAAAATAGTTAAGATGAATTAAATTGTTTTAAACTCATTAGGCATTACATTATGACTGAGGCAGCTCATCTGTTCCTGCATACAATGATTTTGTCCTGTATCTCATATTGTATTACAGTTTGGTCTCAAACTAATGAGTCTTTAATTAGAAAAATTGAGATGCTGTATAATCAGGCTTTAAAAATAATGGATAAAAAGTAGGGCTGTGAATCTTTGGGTAGACAGCGAATCGATTTGATTCACGATTCATAAGTTTTCGATTCGATTCAAGAACGATTTTTGCAAATTTAGAACGATTCGATTCGATTCACAATTA
>NW_015646364.1:20374-25384 GCF_001515625.1 Sinocyclocheilus rhinocerous | reverse complement strand
AATTTGTGTTTACTATTGTCATTTTGCATTATTGACACACTATTTTCCTAATTAATGCTGTTCAGTTGCTTTGACACAATCTGTATTGTTAAAAGCGCTATATAAATAAAGGTGACTTGACTTGACTTGACTATTGTGTTTATTGTCTTAACGTTTCATCAATTAATTCTGCTTTTAATACAGTTTAGCTGCAAATAAAGCCTGGCACGTCTTAAGTATGAGCGCACGATCACTTCTCGTTCAGTGCGAAAACTTTCTCATTTTCATAAAAAATGCTATAGTATTTAACTTTTCCTCTACATCGGCGAATGATGATTCTGAGAGAAAACGCACCCGATGTCTGTTTGCTAGCAACGAACGCTAGTTTCATGCATCTGATTATCAGATGAACCTCGCGCTCTTAATTCAAGGTTGTTGTTAATGCTGTGGTTATTTTAACAGTTTCCTTCGTACATTCGGTTCAACGACATTGTTAAAACACATTTATCATTCAATGGAACTGTGCGTATGCTTTAGACACTTACATTTCTGCTCCGTCCATGCAATAAATACAGCCTTCGACTGCTCAGGTAATGTCGTCGGTATGACCCAGAGCCATTGAAAAACTACAGAAACCATCCAGGTACTGACCAGGCTCAGCCCTGCTTAGCTTCAGTGGGCAACCAGTCTTGGGTTACAGGGTGATATGGCTGCCATATCCATGCCAGTAATGAAACAAGTACATCTTGAGTGAGTCATTTAATCATTCATTCATAAATCACATGTGATTTTGTTTAGTTGTCTAATGTTTTTTCTTCAGAATAATGAGAGAACCACAACTTCCATTGGGAAAAAAAACAAAAAACAAAACTACATTTATCCAAAACCATGCAGTTCTATTTTGCACACAAACAGCTCTTAAAGAGTCCAGTTTTTATGTACACTGTAAAAAACAAACAAACAAAAAAACTTGTAAAAAAATGGTAAATGACTGGCAGCTACGGCTGCCAAACAAAACTCGTCAAATTAAAGTAAAATATCTTAATTGAAATAAAGTGCAAAAACAATAATTTTACAGAAATTTTCATTAAAGGTTTTACAGAAAAAAAAATTATTTTACAGATTTTTCCTTGTTTCAATTATGATATTTTACTTTAATTTAACGGTTTTTGTTTGGCAGCCGTAGCTGCCAGTCATTTGCCATTTTTTTACGGGACTTTTTTTACAGTGTAGCCTGTTGATTTTTGTTCATGGTATTCAGCTCCAATAAATGGTTTGCAAAAAAGAAACACAGGATAAATGTTTGATATCATTATTTAATTACATTGGAATTGAAACTGGGAATCAAAAAGAATCGATAAGCAGAATCGGAATCGGAATTGATAAAATTCAAATGATACCCAACCCTATTGACAAGTGTCATTTAACAAAACTGAATTTTATGTGGAATTTAACATAGTTCTGAATTAGATTTTTTAAAAATTGAATATTGAACATTTGAGATTTAACACAATTGAATTTTTTATGGCAATTTTTTTTTATAGACATGTATTTTCAAACAGCGGATTTTTTGTTCTGAATTGTTACACTGCAAATATCCAGTTTTTAAAAATACAGCTTCAAGTTTTCAAGATGCAGAAGAAATTCAGAACATCAAATTCAATGTTCAAAATTCAATACGCAGAAATTCAGATCGTAGTGAAAGTAGGTCAGAGGTAATCCACAGGGAAGAGTAGATGATCTCCGAAAAGTAGAACAAAGCATTTTGGCCAATTAGAGCTGCAGTAGTTTTCTGGCGCGAGCGTGCGGCTCAGAAGGTCGCCATTCTTCTGCCTGATCATGAATCGCCCAGAGGTAAGTGATTTTTAAGCATTTATGGTTTATATTTAGATATTATGCTAGCGTTCCCAGCATGTGAAACATTTGTTTAAGCGGTCTCTGGTGTTTGTTTTAAAGTATATTTGGTGTAAAAGTGATTAGCATGCCACCGTGTCTATACTAGACGCGACTGCGCCGCGCCGCAACAGCTTGAAATGACAAAGCGGCCGTTGTAAAAGCTTGGACTATGCCAGAAATAGAACGGGGAATCCGTTTGCTGTTGGAAATTTTTGCATTCAGTGTAGACACTATCACTGATTATAATCAACGGGTTCTACTGTTTTCTGTCGCGGCACTTCGCACCTCTCGCGTCCAGTCTAGACAAGGTGTAAGCGTCATAACTCCAGAGACGGATTAACGCATGGGCCTACTGGGCACGTACTCGGGGAACTAGGCCAGAGGGGGACCCAGCCGAAATACCGCTCCTCCCGGAACGCGATTTCAGCCGTGCCCCCTCAGATTTTTGAGCCAAGTGGATTTTGAATGCAGCTTCCCAAAGACAAAAAAAAAGAAATAGCCAAATAATAGTTTTTATATTTAATATACGATCACACCAGTGTGATTAGAACATTCAGTGCTGCACGTCTGCTAAATTCAAATCTGCGTTTGCTGGATGGCGCTGAGCCAGAGACAGACGCGTTTTTACAGTCGGTATGACCGAGAGCCATTGAAAAACTACAGAAACGCAAAACTACTTCACTTTAGCATTACTGGCCACAAGTACTAAGGAGAGATCATCACACATCAGCTGCGTCAGTGAGACGAACGGAGCGCGAGCGCAATCCTGTGACAGTCACTGCAGGCGGTAAATACTGCAGCGCGTGAAGGAGAGATGTCAGGCACGAACACTGTTCAAGCTCTCCATTAATTCCTGCTTGTAGTCATTTAATGTGGATATATTTTGAAAGCATTAAATCGCTATAGCAATTGCGATTCATTCGATTCTTAGCGTTTTAAATCAATTACTGTCCAAAATCGACGATTCACAATTCAAAAATCATGTTTCAAGATCGATGCATTGCATCGTCAGGGTTTGTAATTGATTCATCGAGAAAACGAGTGAATCGTTACACCCCTAATAAAAAGACAAATCAGTGGCATCATTATATTTGAAAAAAATATTTGAAAGAAATGGCATATGCTTAATTTTACGAATTTTAAACATTTATCATATGTGAAATTGATTTGTAAATGCTTGCGTAATAAGGCACCTTCTGTTTTATGCAATTTGGTAAAGAGATACGATGATACAGGCCGAACCACTAGGAGCACAGAGGTTGGAAGCTGTAGGATTGGGTTTTGTAGAACATCACAAGGGCAAAGAGCATATTCTGTAAAGGGATCCCAACTTTGGAATATGTTGCCAAATGAGTTTAAAGTGATACGTGATATAAAGTCTTTTACATTGACGGTTAGGCGCTGGCTCAAAATAAACCAGACCTGTACGCATATTTAAATTTTCATATGGTTCCTTACTAGTTATTTATTAGGATTGGAAGACTTTATAAAACTGAGTTCATGTGTTTGTTCTGTATTTTATTTGTAATATGTGAGGGTTTTATATGAAGGATTTGTTACATTATTTTTTTGGTACAGATAGTTATTTTATTATAATCATTTTGGTTATTTATTTATTTTTTTTTTTAGAAAAGCCTTTCTAGGGACATGCGATGCAAATTAGCACCTGCTATAATCTCTGTGTGCAGTGCATTGTTTTCATGTTTATTGTATTGTCCCTATCCCAATAAATGTATAAATAAATAAAATAAATAAATATACCCATTGTAAGTGATTTTGATGTTGGACGGGGTCATCACAGCACTCTTGTTGGTCTGAGGCTATGCAGCAGAGTGCAATGCATCACCGTCATTGAAATTTTGCTTACTAACAACGTGAGTAAACGTGGGTGAGTATGTTAGTAACAGTTTGTGTGTGAGAGTACTTGTATTTTTGGGCCTGGACATTGACCAGCGTGGATTTGAAGCCCACCAGGGTGAAGCAGGTGGAGCTGAAGACCACCACAGCAGAGCGGATGGAACAGAAGACCATCATAGCGGATCAGGTGGAGCTGGGGACCAACACACCAGTGCAGACGAGACTGAAGACCACTATGGTGGGGCTGGAGACCACCATGGCAGTGCAGGCAGAACTTTAAACCACCACAGCTGAGCAGAAGCTCACCATGGCGGAACTGGCACAACTGTTAAAGAAAGCACAGACAGGTTAGTAACGGCCTCTGAGACCATAACAGGACAGGCTGACAGTTCAGGGATGACATTATTGGCTTTGACAGGGCAGGCAAAGAGTTCAACTACAGCCCCCTTGGCCATGACAGGACAAGCAGAGAGTTCAGGAACAGTCTCCTTGGCCGTGACAGGACAGACGATGAGCTCAGAGATGGCCTCCTTGGCCGTGACAGGACAGACGATGAGCTCAGAGATGGCCTCCTTGGCCGTGACAGGGTAGACAAGGGGGTTCAGGAACGGCCTCTCTGGTCAAGACAGGACAGGCAAGAAACTCACAGGCTCATGCCCACACAAGACCGAGCTCTGGGGCTTGAGTGGACAATGGCAATGGATGGTGAGAGAACCTCTGAGATCACAGAGCTTGTCAGTGCTGAGACCGCGGGGCTTGAGAGCGCCAAGGCCACAAGGATGCCTGCCTCTCACACCGATATCAGCTGCGGGTCCACCAAACTGGAAGCCAGCCTCAAACGCCTTGGGTCCACCTTAATGGCTTAATGCGGCACGTTCATGATATCTGGGAACACTGACTTGGTATCCATGATGGCTGAACACTGGCTGATTTTTGCCATAAACCAAGTTACAAAAGCATGTTTCTATCACTTGAGAAACATTGCCAGGATTAATCCTATTTATCTTTTAAGAAACTAATCTTAATATTAAGAAACTAATTCATGCATTTATCGATGCATTTAGCGATGCTCGAATTGATTACTGTAATGCTGTGTATACTGGTTTACCTAACTGTGCGTTCACACCGCCGCCGTCGAGAGCGTCAAAAATCGCTCTGGCCGCCCTGCCAACAACACTGTAGAAAGATTTGTGGACGCTCTGACGTAGATTGAATGCTTATCTTGTATTTAAAGGGGTCGCAAAGCAAACACGCTTGTTGATCTTGTGCAGACTGACC
>NW_015646364.1:18645-19146 GCF_001515625.1 Sinocyclocheilus rhinocerous | reverse complement strand
CTAATGTGGTCGGAACCAAAGTTTACAGGACTGCGTTCTCTGGAATCCTCTCAAGCGGTGGACTTCTACATTCCGATTGGTTGCCGCCAGACGCCGAACCACGTCATAGCTCATTACCATAAAGTTGACCTGATTTCAACTCTCCTCAACGCCCTCAACATCCAAGTCGCACCGCGCTGCTGCTCGACGCCGGCTCACATTGAAAATGAATGACTTCCGGCCACTTTGACACTCTCGACGGCGGTGGTGTGAACACACGGTAAGGCTTCTATAGTTAAGCTGCAATTGATACAAAATGCAGCAGCCAGAATATTAACCCTCTGGGGTCTGAGGGTGTTTTGGGGCCCTGGAGAAGTTTTGACATGCCCTGACATTTGTTATTTTCAGTATCTTAAAACCATATTAATGGCTAAAGTGTGATTACACTGTATTCAGCACAAACTGGACTACAATAATATGTGAGCAGCATGAATGTACATGTTTGTGTTTTTGAGAAAACAA
>NW_015646364.1:18425-18555 GCF_001515625.1 Sinocyclocheilus rhinocerous | reverse complement strand
GATTGAATGCTTATCTTGTATTTAAAGGGGTCGCAAAGCAAACACACTTGTTGATCTTGTGCAGACTGACCACTAGGAGGGTAACGTTATAAGTTAACCTCATTAAATATTGTTGTGGACGAAGTATTAA
>NW_015646364.1:15568-18415 GCF_001515625.1 Sinocyclocheilus rhinocerous | reverse complement strand
CCTCAACGTCCAAGTCGCGCCGCGCCGCTCCGCGCTGCTGCTCGACGCCGGCTCACATTGAAAATGAATGACTTCCGGCCACTTTGACACTCTCGACGGCGGTGGTGTGAACACACGGTAAGGCTTCTATAGTTAAGCTGCAATTGATACAAAATGCAGCAGCCAGGACAAGGTCTTCAGAGGGGATCAGTCTCTGGAGCTCATCTAGATGTCCTGGTCTCTGCTGACATTTCAGGGCAGTCGAGGTCGTCTCTAGGTGCTGATCCACCATCTGTTCCGGATACAGACTGGATTTGGTGAAAAATACCACCGCACTATATTTCTGGTAATTTTAATATGTAATTATTCACAAAACTATCACAAAAAGTAAGTATCCTGGGGATGATCGAGGGGCACAAAGAAAATCTGGAAGGCATTGCCCCCCCTACCTTAGACCCGGCCCTGAGGCACCCCTAGTTCCCACGGCTATGGAGCCGATACCGATACTAAGTATCGGATCGATGCATCCCTAGTTTTTATTTGGTAATAACAATAATCAGAATTATTAGTAGTCATATTGATATATAAAAACAAATTTTTTGGTCAAATTGTGCATCCCTACAAACAGACTCAACAAACTTGGTGTTCTTTATCATTTTTGGAAAATAAAGAAAAAGTTTATCTAAAAACCTTTCTTGTTATGGTTCAGATTTTGAAATTCACTGGAAACTGCCTCTCAGAATAGTTTCTCATAAGGTCATTAAGTATCGTTACACACATGCTATTTTTAATTAATTTGAAACGAAAGAATGATAGATAGCGTGGATTCTAACTTAAACACTTCTGATTGGCCACTGTGTTCAAGAAATCAAGAGATACGTGTGTGATTGGCAATAATTCAATTCAATTCAAGTTTATTTGTACAGCGCTTTTCACGATACAAATCGTTGCAAAGCAACTTTACAGCAAATTAAGTTTCTACAATATATTTAGTAGTAGCTTATCAGTGGTTGACTGTCAGTTAATGTACATATGGCAGAAATGTATGGAAAAATCAATTTAAGAACAGCAAACGCTGTTTATGTCCAGCTGATACTCTACAAAATGGCACCAGGGTGATGGGGAGGAGATGAATTGTTGAATAAAGTATTTTTTTTTTCTTTTGCACACAAAAAGTATTCTCGTAGCTTCGTGTAAATGCGGATGAACCACTGATTTCACATGGATTATTTTACAGATCTCCTTGCTACGCTTATGGACTTGGGAACATTACAGTTGCATTGCTGTCTATGGAGGGTCAGACAGCTCTCAGATTCCATCAAAAATATCTTAACTTGTGTTCTGAAGATGAATGAAGGTCTTACGGGTTTGAAACGACATGAGGGTGAGTAATTAATGACAGAATTTTCATTTTTGGGTGAACTATCCCTTTAAAGACTGCCGAGTAGTCCCTCTAAAACGGAGTGTACCATGTACCATGGGCGCCCTCCCACCCTCCTCGAAAATATGATTAATCATATTTTTCAAACCAATGCCTTGATCAACAAAAATGGATAATGGATATCATTTGAAAGCTTAGAGTCTGACCTTTACAATGCATGTAGCCAATTTGATTAACTCCAAAGTAGTGCTGAGTTATTTGCTGATAAAAAAAATTGTTTTCATAATTTAAAAAATGTTTTTTGTACTATGTACTGTAATATGTCAGAAACATCATGCAGCTCAGATAGTCGTGTCATATGTCATTTAAAAGGTCTCACCAAGTAGAATAAAACAAGCATAAAATGTCTAAACTTGAACGAGTTTTAGTGCAAGAAGTCACACCCGGCCCCATATGAAAATAACACATGGATGCGGCATTTATGTCACTTTATTGCTTGCAACTTCATAAAACATGCTCAGACCGTGAAAAAAAACACAACATTATTTAGAGCAGATTCTCCTGATTAAAAAGAATTAAAACTCACTATTCAATGCTGATCCTGATAATCCGTTATTTATATCTTAAGATATTCCTCATGAATATATAACACACATAAAACTTCACAGGCGACATGTAGCTGAGCAAAAAAAAATCAAAGGTAGCTTTCATGTGGTGCTTTTGCTCGTAACTTCATGAAACATGCATATATCATTGAAAATGGCACGACATTATTTGTAGAAAATTCTCCCGATTAAAAAGAACCCAAATATACCATAATCTGTCGATTAGATCTAAAGATATTCTTCATAGAGCTATAACAAATATAACCAGACAAGCGCATGTGAGGCACAGCATAAAAATAAATAAATAAATAACTGTTCCTTTCACATGTTTTTTTCATTTGTAACTTCAAGAAGCATGCACAGATCTTGGAAAATTGCACGACATTATTTTTAGAAAATTCTCCCAATTAAAAAGTCCATGAGATCTAAAGATATTCCTTATCTTGTTATAATACACATAAAACCACTAAAAAACAAAGGTAATATTCGTGTTTTCATTTATAACTTCAAGAAACATGAATAGATCATGGAAAATCATTATTTTCAGAAAATTCTCTTTAATAAAAAGAGCCAAATTTTACCATAATCTATCATTTAGATCTAAATATATTTCTCATCGATTTATAACTAGTGCTGTCAATCGATTAAAAAAAAAAGACTAATTAATCGCACATTTTCTGAAATGAATCGCGATTAATCCCACCTCACATTAAAGTTTTAAAATATACTTTTATATTGCAATAATTTCACATTCAATCTTCAAATTAATGTACAAACAACATAAAGACTGTATATTTTTTAATATTTGTTTAATGACATCTTTTTTTTTATGACTGAATGCCAGTATCAATGATACCAATACTGATTTCTCTATCAAATTGC
>NW_015646364.1:0-15456 GCF_001515625.1 Sinocyclocheilus rhinocerous | reverse complement strand
ACAGAAATTGAAATTGAAGTTATCAAACACTAAATTCTAAATTAAATATAGATGAATCCTTAAAGCTATAAAAGTTTTTTTCCCCTCTTTTTCTTCTTTGTCCTTTGATTAATAGTCCTAAGTGTGAATCGACCATTGACCTGGATTTTGACATCTGTCTGTTACTGTCTGTGCAAGCTGCTTCTGTGTGGTTTGGTCACCTGTCTGGGCTTTGATTCCTGCCGGTACTCTGATCTTCTGATATTTCTTAATAAACCAGTTTGAGTCGCATTTCTGCATTTGAGTCCTTCATCCCAGAGAATCCTGACATCACACACTAGCTAGCATGGCCTCAGCAGAAGAGATCTCGCTTCGAGTGGCTGTTGAATTCCAGGGTACGTTGTTGGGCCGTCAATCGGAAGAACTTGCCCAGGCACGTCATACCATTGACACTCTGGCTGTACAAGTTTCAGAGCTTACAGAGCAGCCGCATCAACTTCAGCCGGTTCAGCACAGCACCTTCTCACCGGCGTCTCATCATACCACCAGCCACGAGCCTCGTATTAATAATCCTCCTGTCTATGCAGGTGAACCAACTAACTGTCGCTCTTTCCTCATTCAGTGTGAGGTAGTATTTTCACTCCAGAGCCAGACTTATCCCTCTGATACATCAAAGGTGGCTTATAGTATTTCCCTGTTGACAGGATGGGCTCGTGATTGGGGCACAGCTCTTTGGGATTCTTGCTCTGCTTTCTGTGATGATTTCAGTATTTTTAAGGCTGAGATGATTAAAGTGTTTGACAGATCTGCGTTTGTAAAGGAAGCCTCTCTTTTATTAGCAGCTCTGTGTCAAGGCAAGAGGTCTGTAGCAGACTATGCTATTGAGTTCAAGACGTTTGCAGCCACAAGTGAATGGAATTCTTCTGCATTAGCGGCGCATTTTCTGGACGGCTTGAAGGAAGATATCAAGGATGAAACTTATAGTCACGATCCCCCTGAGCATTTAGATGACATCATCGAGCTTGTCATCCGTTTTGATGCTCGTATGGAACTGAGACGCAGAGTGCGGGGCAATACCAGTTGGTCACATGTTGACTCTTCTTCATCCTCCTCCTCTCGAGTTACTGAAATATCTAGTCCTGAACCTATGCAGATTGGAAGGATGCGTTTAACTGCTGAGGAGTGGCAACGTCGTTTCACTAAGGGGCTCTGTCTTTATTTGGGTGGTCAAGGTCATATTGCTGCTGCTTGCCCAGTAAAAGCTTGCGCCCGTCAGTACAGTCGTGGACAAAAGTTTTGGCAGTGACATAAATTTTGTGTTTTGCAAAGTTTGCAGCATAAGCTGTTGTGGTGTTCATTCACATTGTTTCTAGATTATTGTGTAGAGTGATCAGATGCATTTTAAATAATTGCTAAAAGCTTCATTGGCCAAAACAATTTACTTTTCGCAAAAAAAACAAATTTCACTGTTTTTTGATCCTGACACAAAATGAAGAGCTAACATTAATTGACTTATCATATCAGCAGCACATGTGAAAGTGTGAATCCGTACTAGTCAGGTAAAATCACTCATACTAAATAGATTGTAAGAGCAGACTGATTGCTATAAAAGGAGGGAAGAAGTGCTTCCAATCATTGTGTTCTTGTTAGCAATGGTTACCTCCAAAGAAACACGTCCAGCCATCATCGCTTTGCATCAAAATGGCCTCACATGCGAGGAAACTGCTACAAAGAATATTGCATCTGAAAGAACCATTTACCGGATCATCAAGAACTTCAAGGAGAGAGGTTCGACTGCAGTGAAGAAGTCTTCAGGACGTCCCAGAGTGTCCAGCAAGCACCAGGACCGTCTCCTGTGACGTGCCAACAGTGAAGAATCCTGAGACCATCCATGTGTGGGGTTGCTTTTAAAACCAAGGGAGTGGGCTCTCTCATAATTCTGCCCAAAAACACTGCCATGAATAAAGAATGGTATCAAAATGTCCTGCAAGAGCGACTTCTTCTAACGATCCATGAGCAATTTGGTGATGATCCGTGCATTTTCCAGCATGATGGAGCACCATGTCACAAAGCAAGAGTGATAAAGAAGTGGCTCGAAGATCATTACACTGAAATTTTGGGTCCGTGGCCAGGCCTCATTATATTTTTTTGCCAATAAAAGCCTTTAAAACTTATGATATGCTTATCATTGTTTTTCAGTATAACATAGAAACATGTGGAAAAATAATCTACAAATACTGAAGCAGCAAACTTTGCAAAACACAAAATTTATGTCACTGCCAAAACTTTTGGCCATGACTGTAGACAGGAGAGTCCTGGCAGGCGGTACTTCTATCTCTTCACCAGTTGGCTCACGCACCACTATTCCAGCCATGGTTTTGCATAATGATTCTGTCATCAGATGTTCTGCACTCGTTGATTCAGGAGCTGAGGGGAATTTTATGGATTTAACCTGGGCTTACCAACAAGGTCTTCCTATATTTGATCTTCCGTCTCCCCTTACAGCTCACTCACTTAACGGACATAAGTTAAAGGCTTAGTTCACCCAAAAATGAAAATTAGCCCATAAATTACTCACCCTCAAGTCATCCTAGGTGTATATGACTTTCTTCTTTCAGACGAATCCAGTCTGAGTTATATTAAAAATTGTCTTTGATCTTTCAAGCTGTTTCATGGCACTCAGCGGGTGTTGCATTGCATCAGTCCAAAAGCAGTTAAATAAAATGCACCTATCCATAAAAAAAAGTGTCTCACACGGCTCCAGGGGGTGAACCTTTTGGACTGATGCATGCAACACCCGCTGAGTGGCATGAAACAGTTTGAAAGATCAAAGACAATTTTTAATATAACTCAGACTGGATTCGTCTGAAAGAAGAAAGTCATATACACCTAGGATGACTTGAGGGTGAGTAATTTATGGGCTAATTTTCATTTTTGGGTGAACTAACCCTTTAATGACTGTCACCCACATTACCGGCCCGGTGAGTGTTATCACTTCTGGGAATCACAGAGAGGAGTTAGAATTTTATTTGTTTAATTCGTCTTCTGTACCTATTGTGTTGGGTCATCCATGGCTCTCACGTCATAATCCTCATATAAACTGGGCAGATAATACTATTTTATCTTGGAGTTCTCGTTGTCATGCTGTTTGCCTTGTTTCTGCTTTGTCTCCTGTTTCTGTTGCAGGAGGAGGAAGCAGATCTATCTCGAGTTCCTGCTATTTATCATGATCTGCGTGCGGTCTTCAGTCGTTCCCGAGCTGTTTCTCTCTCCCCTCATCGACCATATGATTGTGCCATCTATCTGCTCCCGGGCTCTTCTCCGCCTCGCGGACCTCTTTTCTCCCTGTCTGCACCTGAGCGTGAGGCCATGGAGAAAAAGGCCATGGAGATTCGTCCCTCTTCTTCTCCGGCAGGTGCGGGTTTCTTTTTTGTGAAGAAGAAGGATGGCTCTTTGCACCCTTTTATTGACTATCAGGGGCTGAATGACATCACTGTTTAGAACCGGTACCCCCTGCCTTTGATGTCTACGGCTTTCGAGGTCTTGGGGGGCACAAAGTTCTTCACGAATTTGGATCTACGTAATGCTTATCATCTTGTCCGGATAAGGGAGGGGGGCGAATGGAAGACGGCTTTTAATACACCTACGGGGCACTTTGAATATTTGGTTCTACCGTTCGGGTTGGTCAACGCCCGGCCATCTTCCAAGCACTCGTCAATGACGTGCTTAGGGACATGATTAATGATTTGGTTTTCGTGAACCTAGATATTTTAATTTTTTATCGCTTTTTTCAGGTGCACGTTCAGCACGTCATGTGAGTGCTTCAGCAGTTGCTAGAGAATCAATTGTTCGTGAAGGCGGAGAAGTGTACTTTTCATGCCCAGTCGGTTTCGTTCTTGGGGTCCATAATTTCGGCGGAGGGGATTCGCATTGACCCTGCGAAGGTGAGAGCTGTCTCTGATTGGCCGGTACCTGGCTCTAGAAAAGCATTACAACAATTTCTTGGTTTTGCAAATTTTTACAGACGCTTTATCAAGAATTTTGGCCAGGTGGCGGCACCTCTGACAGCATTAACCTCCACCAAGACTAAATTCTTTTGGTCGAACGCTGCGCAGTTCGGCAGCCCGACGACATGCCCTCTTCTGATACAATCCTGCCTTCGGATCGTTTGGTGGGGGCTGTCGTCTGGGGTGTCGAGAAACAGGTTAAACAGGCATTGGCTCGAGATGAACCCCCTTTGGGTTGCCCAGCGGGTCGATTATTTTTGCCTGATTCAGTCCACACCACTGTCTTGCGATGGGGCCACTCCTCCAAACTCATGTGTCATCCAGGTGTGAGGAGGTCGCTGGCAGCCACCCGCCAGCGTTTTTGGTGGCCTGCCATGGTTGAGGACGTCCGTCGGTTCAAGAGATCTAATCGATCTCCTGTTGGTCTGCTTCATCCCCTCCCCATTCCTTCCCGCCCCTGGTCACATATTGCCCTGGATTTTGTTACTGGTCTCCCTCCATCCAGTGGCAATACTGCGATCCTTACTGTGCTGGATCGCTTTTCTAAAGTGGTTCGCTTCATTTCCCTTCCCAAACTGCCCTCTGCGAGGGAGACGGCTCGGGTGGTCATTGACCACGTCTTTCGGATTCACAGTCTTCCGGAGGACGTGGTCTCTGACAGGGGGCCCCAGTTCGTCTCCCATTTTTGGAGGGAATTCTGTCGACAGCTGGGTGCCTCCACCAGTCTGTCTTGAGGATTCCATCCAAAGACCAACGGCCAAACTGAGTGCGCTGACCAGGATCTCGAGCGGATGCTCCGATGCCTGTCTTCCCACAACCCCCGGCCCCGAATTATGTTTGTGGGCAAAGGGTATGGCTCTCTATGAGAGATTTGCTGCTTAAAGTTCCATCACGTAAGCTGGCGCCTAGATTTATTGGACCATACCCGATTGTCAAGGTTGTCAGTCCGGCGGCTGTGCAGCTTCGTCTGCCTAATTCTCTCCGTCGTGTCCTCCCTGTGTTTCATGTTTCTCGTATTAAACCTGTCTTGCATTCTCCCCATTCCCCTCATGTTTCCATTCCTCTTCCTCCTCCCCCGCTGATGGTTGAGGGCGCTCCTGCCTTCATTGTCAGATGAATTCTTGATTCCAGACGGCGTAGGCGGGGTTTTCAATATCTAGTGGACTGGGAGGGATATGGTCCGGAGGAGAGATCTTGGGTCCTGGCTCGGGACATACTGGACCGTTCGCTGATTGAGGATTTTCATCGCCCTCAGTCTCATTCCCCCAGGGATCGGCCAGGTGGCGTCCCTGGAGGGAGGGGTACTGTCAGGTTGCAGGTTTGATCTGTCACTTCTCCTGCACGTGTTTTTTGCTTTTGTTTTCCCATTTCAACATGTCGGCCTCAAGCAGCTGATTGTCTTTTGCAATCAGCGCGGTCGTACACGCGCACACAGCTGATTTTCATTCTTTCATTTTCTTTGCTCCTATATCTACTTCTCATTTTCGTCTTTTTTATTGCTAGTGTGTTTTCTCGCTTTGACTTTACGTTTTTTCAGTTGTCCCGATCGGTTGTTATGTTTTGTTTTTTTCTGTTTGCCCAGTTACTCCTTTTGATGCCTGATTTCGCCACAATCTTTGACCAGAGGCTTATGGACTGTGAGCTCGTCTCAGTTCTGTGTGTGAGAGCTACTATAACCTGTGTGGAGAGACTGTTTGCTTGGAATCTTACCTTTGCCTGTTCAGGAGAACTGTCCTAAGTGTGAATCGACCATTGACCTGGATTTTGACATCTGTCTGTTCCTGTCTGTGCAAGCTGCTTCTGTGTGGTTTGGTCACCTGTCTGGGCTTTGATTCCTGCCGGTACTCTGATCTTCTGATATTTCTTAATAAACCAGTTTCAATCGCATTTCTGCATTTGAGTCCTTCATCCCAGAGAATCCTGACACCCGATGCCTAAGAGAGTCCCACTCTGAGTCGGATGACGTCTCGCCCCCAATGAACATTATTACTTGGGATTAAGATCTCTAATGTTCGACTAACCTGCTGCGCAGCAGAAACCAGACAGAGTCCAGACAATGCCTTTGAATATGCTTTAATCACAGCCGGGAGGATCTCATACCAATCACAGCGAATCCTCCTACAACAAGGATACCACAGTTTTTATAGGAAAGGAACATGTCACATTACATAATTTTCCTCTCATCTGATTGGTTCTCTTTATATGAAAAAACAAGGACCCCTTCTACTTGATTACTGATTATCTCAGCTTATTCCTTAAATCATGTATCATTATTAGTAGTCTCAAACAGACGTCATGTTTCATTATTACAATGAAAAAAAGACTAGAACTAGAACATTTTCTGTTCCTTAACACGTACTCAAAAGTTAGGCCTGCAAGAAAAAGAAGTGTTAGACATTATTTGTGATCAACTGATATTATGATTAATTTAAAATTGATTAAATGTAAAATTTCCTTCACAACACCTAACATAATACATGATATTTACCATCTGAATTTAACCATGTCATTTCAACAAATGGAAAAGTCAGCCTTCTATTAATTAATGTTAATTATTGTGCCTTTTGCCCCAAACAGCAGGGGCGCTTTTAAAAGCTATTTGAAAGCTTTTCAAATACTATACTTTTACACATTCTTTTGTTATTTAAAAACTGTTGATTTAATTATCTTAAACAAAACTGAAAATCATTAAGAAGACCTTTGTCTCAAAATAGATTCATTCATTTTAGGAAATCTCATTTGCTACTTAAATCCACAACATTTTTAAAAAACATCAAATATTAGATTAAATAAGCACAGAATCAACTTTGCACTGCTGCGCGCGATCACGTCAAGGATCAGCCACATTTGCATGTGCATCTGTTGCTATGTTTTGGAAAGTGCTATCCAAAGTTTTTGTGTCATCTAGTGATTTAGAGGAAAATAAAATCAAAGGTGACTTTTACCCCGTGGTGCATTTATACCCATTGTATCCAATCACCTCTTAATTACAGTTATTTTAAACCTGAAAACTCAGAAATGTGTAAAGGCTGTAAAATACTTAGAGTCATTTTACTTGATTACTCTCCTTAAGTATTATTTTGGGGTATTGGTGTTTTATTCAAGTACAATTGAACTACTTGTATTTGATCACATTTCTGAAGAAAAAACAACACTTTTAACGCCATAGGGCCCATTCACACAGAACGTGTCTTCGCGTCTAAAAATGCGAGACACATCGCTTAGGAATGTTTTTTTAAAAAGCGCAGCGGTCTCGAGACGTGCTTTTGAGATGTGATGCAATAACGACAATAACGGAAATAATAGAAATACGCAAACAGCAGAATTGATAGATCCAAGCTCTTTTTTTAAGGAACAAGTTGTGATAATCGCTTGAAGAAATGTTATATAATTCAGGGTATCCGGACACAGCTGCTATGAGCGCCTCCTTTGCCATGTTGCAGTCAAATAAAACAGTTGTCATGCCAACTTGCTACTGTAAACAGAAGCTTGCAACGCTTGCCCCGCCTTCGAGTTCTTCTGATTGGTCCACTGAGCGGCGCTGCGTGTAAAAGTTGAAATTCTTTTAACTTGACACGGCGTCTTAAAAATGTGGCGCTCATGTGCGATGCGCTGCTAAAGACGCGAGTGTAACGGTTATGCACGTCCATCAAGCGCGTTTACATGGAAAAGTAGCGCATTGGAATGGAAAAATGAGTTCTGTGTGAATGGCCCCTCACAATTTGATTTCAACTTGAAAAAGTTAATTTCACTTTTGCATCTTTAATTTCCTCACATTAAATATCCTATTCAAAGTTTTAATTAATTATTATGTCTCCCTTTTTTTTCTTTTTTGTTTGCTAGGGTACTTGTACTTTTTTTTTAATACCCTGAGCACCCTAAGGGCCCCAGAAGGCCCTGAATGATTGAATAATAATAATAATAATAGTTTAGTAAAACAACAGGGCTTGGGCCCGAATAAACAAACATACAAATGAAATTCCCTGTGATTTTTTAGGAAGGTTCAACAGTACTACTCAGGTAAATAACAGAGATGTTGTTTGATTAACATTAGGAACTTTAAGCAGCAGCCACTGATGGCAATGGCATTCTGACGTCATATTGCTCGTTCGCAACTTTAACTTTGTGACGTTCTGCTGTAACCGTCTATTACAGGAGAACTGCTGTTACAACGTGACAGATTAGGTAAGTAACCTAATGTATAATGTATTCTACCTTCAGTCTTTTATTTAATCTGCATTAAGATATGTTTTAAACTTAAGGTAATTTTAACGATTTGTCTGTTTGTACAAAGATGTTGGCAACAGCACCTCAGACAGCGCTGAGACTAGAGATGATGTGAACCGAAGTATTGCTACTCATAATCCATATTACATTTATTACTATGCTATTAAAATATTTTTCATGTTGGGTAAAGTTGATAAATAGATTAGAAATAGAGTAATATATGAGTTATCTATCAAGACCGTTAATTATACTTTTAAAAAATGAGCTAGCTGCTCATGTTTCTGGTTAATTAGAGCGGACAATATGGAGTGGACAGAGAAACACAATGTACTTCTCTGTAGAGAAACCCTGCTCACAGAACCATACAGATGCACAAGAAGGGCAGTGCTGACCAGGGCAAAGCCTGGTCTACAATAGCAGATGCACTGAATTGCTCTCAAGATCTTACATTTAAAGTTATGCAGAAGTCAGTCAGGGAGAGATTCAGCTTAATACAGGTGAAATACAAGGCCAGAAATAACAAAGATGAGAAACAGAAATGACAGAGCTTGATGATCTTATAGAAGATATAACAGAGAAAGAAAGAGCAGCTGAGGAAAACAGAGGGAGTGATGACAATATGAAGAAGTTAGAGACAGACAGGGCCAAAGCAGAAGAGGGCCATGGAGAGGCTGAGCCAGACCACCAGGGGGCTGTCTCATAAAACAAGCTTACCAAATAAGCCAGGCTTATGGCGCTTTTCCACTGCACGGTACGGTTCGGTACGGTTCACTTTTGGGGGTTTTCCACTGGGTACAGTACCTGGTACCTGGTACTTTTTTTAGTACCACCTCGGTTGAGGTTCCAAGTGAACCGCACCGTTACCTAAACGTGACGTGTAAACTCTGCTGATCACGGATTGGCCGGAGAGAATCGTCACTACCTGCGACACAAACACAACAGAACCGCTAGGTTTAAATCAGCACAGCTAGCGAAGGATCGAATGCAACTGTTTTGAACGAGCGCACCTTTTTTTTAACAACCAAAAAGTGTCTGTTCCCTCTGTTGAGGAAGTACAGACGTTCCTCTCGTTGATAGCAGAGGAGCGGATCCAGCGAGAGCTTGATGGGGCGACGCGGAATGAAAACGTTTTTTAGGCGTCGCGTCAGTAGAGGCGGCGCAACTATAACGACATGTGAATAATCCCGCCCACTCTAAAGCGGTACTGAACTGCAGTGGAAACACAAACCGAGCCGAGCCGAGCCGAACCGAACCGAGCCGTACTGAGCCGTGCCGAGCCGAGTCGTACCACGCAGTGGAAAAGTGGCATTATTTCAGTTAGTCTGACTCATTGTCACTTGATTTGGTTTCAGAAAGCAAATTTACCAAAGCTCAAGCTCAGTCACTGTGATAACTTATGCTGGAAACTAACCTGGTGCGGAGCAGGCTAACTGTCAGGCTAAGCTAAGCTCCTCTAACACTGACCAATAGGAATGCATTGATATCACCACTGACTCTCTCACATACTATTAGTTGACTTTATTATCAGTCCAAAAATACAAGTATACTGAAAACGCAACTTAAATAAATCAAATAAATAAAAATAACAACCAACTGTATTTAATGTATTGTGCCCAGAATTTAAAGACCTTCTTTTTTTTTTTTTAAAGATATATGAAATCATTCTAACACAGCTGCTACTTGTGCATTCAGCTGATCAGCAGTTTCTAGCCATGCAGCCTTTCTCTGGGGTTTATGACAGCTGTACCTTATGGTTATTAGTAGAACATTAAAACATTACAATATAAAATTGCTCTTTAAAGCATTAAAAACACTCAATAAAAAGGTAAAATCATAAATAACAGAAAACAGACTACATTTTAACTGATAAGAGGAATACACATTTAACTCATTTGAGCTAGTAATTAGGACTGTATTAGCCAGCTTACATTTGAGTTACAGTTACTGCTATCATAAAAATACAGTTATGTAGGATTAAAATTCTACATGTGACACATTTAATGTCCAACAACAAATATTTTAGCAGAATGTATATTTTATTCAGAATTATTGCACTACTATTCTATTGCGCTCCATCTGTTTAGCACGCATGCGCGCAGCAGCGCTCGTTCACTTCTGACAGCAGAATGGATATGTTTGCATTGAAATCGCATCATATGACCCCTTTAAGGGCTGCTTAAGAATAATGATTTGATAGGTTAGTTCAAGTCAGGTTTTGGACTTTAATCCCCGCTTTTCTTAGCATCTTTTATGAAACAGCCCCCAAGAGGCTTAGTGAAGAGGGAGAGGACTGGAGAAATAGCAAACGATGAAGAAGTGGGAAAGACAGCACTGAGTTTCTGAGGGAGAGAAGCCAGGCTGAGAGGGCTCTAAGGGAACGGAACTGGAAGTGATACAGGTTGAAGAGCACGCAAAGGCAGCACAACAGACACAACAGAGTGAAATGATACAACTAATGCAGCAGCAGCAGCAGCAGCAGCAAGTGCAGGCAGTGCAGACTATCCTGCTTCAGCAACGGCAGACACAAGGGCAAGCATTACTTGGCCTCATTGAATGTATGTTAAAGAAACAGTGTTTCTTTTACAGTCTTTTGTCATTTTAAAACATTTATTTCTTTGTGATTTCATTCATAAAACATTTCAATGTATAAATGCTCTTTTAAATAATAAAATAATATAATATTAAAATAAAAAATATGATATAATAAAATGTCACTATGCATGTATACTATGCTATATTAATTAATTTATATATTTATTTATTCATACATATGTACATACAGTATATACATACTTACAGCTGTGCGTGTGTGTATGTGTGTGTTACCTCATGCAAAATAGTCTTGAATATGTGGAGGATCCACGTTAAATAACTGTGATGTCTGATTACCATGCAGACAAGTAAGTGTATTTCTTATCAAAGCAGACACAACATGCAGTTTTCCAACACGACTCAACCCAACTTTTAAATTCTTTTTGAAGTCCATGAACTTGAAGTAGTTTGCTATGTCCCGAACAGCCACTCCACAGACACTCTGGCTTCACTCATTCTTTGTTGAGTTCCATCATTTGAAGGGTGAGGTGAACATGATGAAATGGGGCTTGCAGATGCACATGCAGTGGGTACGCCGGGTCCCCATAAACACACATTAGATGGCCATCAGACACGGCATGATGTTCCAGCCCAGATCCCGCCAGCAGAGTCAAGCTTCTTTCTCTCTTTCCTCTCAAAGATACTTTTAAATTAATTTTGTATCAGTTTTAAAGGTACTGACAATGTTTCCAAAGATGGTAACTTATTCAGACTTACCAACGGGGCCCATGCACTGGACTGGGACAAATCTTAGCATCATATCACTGTACCGGTAAGGGTATGTCAGCACGGAGTTTTGTAGGCATTCATCTAATGCCATGTCATTGAGATTAAAAGGCAAGTATTGCTTACACTGTAAATCTAGGTTTTTAGACTTATTGGCATCATATAAATGTAAAAACTCTTCTTCTGATTATCTAGATGATCAAGATTATCATTCAGTGCCAACAGTAACCCTTCTCTCGCATTTTTGAGACATTTTCTGTACTTTAATAAATGACTGAATGTTGCGTTGCGCTGTCTTGTTCACGGTCGCTTACTGATTTTTACGTTCTCTGCTACGGCGGTGTAACAGCTTACTTCCGGTCAATGTAGCCGTTCCATTCGCAGCTGTAGCTTAAAGTCCCTAATAATGACACCGACAGCTGCAGGTTCATTAGACTGCTGTCACTTTAAGAACTATCCACCTAAGACCTCAGCGACTGCATTGAAGTCAATAACTCTTATTATTATTAAACGTGCATCATAAAAAAATGATCATAAATATTGCATTGTTTTTTTTAGCACTGCCCTGATGAGTCACACAGCTCCAGCCACTCCTGAAGATCCTGATTAAGTTCAGGAGTATTTAATTACGGCTGGAGCTGAACTCTGCAGGAGGAGGACTTCCAGGAGCATGGTTATTAAAAAGTTCCCAAGCCCGGGTATAAATAGTTTCTGCACCCAAAAATTACAGAATCTAACAAGTTAGATTTGCTACAAACGCTTTCATTGGCAGTTCCTTAATTTCAGAAAGAGCTTTATTGGAATAGGAATTTATAGGAGTTCGTCTTGGTGCCAGGGGCTTCTAGTACAGAAAGTACAAACATAGTGCAGACATACATATAATTAAGCAGCGTTGGGATCGTTACTCAAAAAATTTAATATATTACTTGTTACTAGTTACTCCTTTCAAAAGTAATATTATTACTTTACTTATTACTTTCTGGTAACAGTAATTAGTTACACTACTTTTCCTTCACGTCCCTCAGAAGTTGTAACTGTGTATCTTCCCCATAAAACTCTTCTAAAATGTTACTAACAACATATTTCTGCCTCATCATTTGACCAAAATCCACATCGGATGGCAGTCAGAAGTTATTACAAACACTCAATAGTGATTAATAGTAATGTTTAACTAAAAGTGTTTTATTGATCTCATTAATTGTCATGTGTAGCTTGAAGCTAATTGTAGCTCTAATTTCTCTGTTACACATATACGATTATATTCCATGATGTATTTTATCAAAAGAAATCATATACTGTAAGTTCATAAGAAAATGTTTCGGTCTCTAAAAAGATTTTATACAATTTATATCAGGATCAGAGGGGTGTAATGCCAGAGTAAAGTAAAGCTTTACACATCAGCAGGGCCGGCGCGAGTGCAAAACCCTGCCGTGCCCCCCCACTTCACATTCACAATTAAACACGGTCTTTAAGATGCACGTGAAAGACTGGGGATTTTGTGCATTGGTACAACTGCATTAAAATAAAGCAGACACAGGCGTGTTTTCTGATTATTATATTTTTTGTCCTACTGCAATGTAAAAAAATTAATTAATAAAAAAACAACCACTAGTGTAGCTGCAAAAGCAAATTAAGTGTGTGTACAGGCCTGAAGTGCATGGGAAGATTTGGGAGGATTCCCGGTAAACAGCTCGACAAACGTTGCTCAGGACACGGAAAGCACAAGTCTCTGTAGTTCATTTTCACTAAGAGACGTAGAAACCTGTTCAAGCCGTGCTCATACAGCTGAAATCCCTAATCGTAGTCAGGGTGTTTGAACAAGCTGGGTCCGGGTCCGGGTCCGGGTCCAGCACCTCATCTGGCGGATCCCCCTCCTCACGCACCAATGAAAGATGCTCGTGTCAGAGTTATTATAGATTTGCATTTTTAAATTCGTATGTTCGTGTCAGGGTTATTATAGTTTTGCATTTTTAAATTTGTTTTATTTTAATATCACTTTCAATTTTCTTTTATTAGTTTCATTAATAATTTGGTTAATTTTAGTTTAGTTTTTATTTAGTGAACAGATTTATAGCCTATTTAGTTTTTATACAGTTTAGTTTCAGTTTTAATTTTAGTTTTAGTAATTAAAGTTTAGCAGAATTAACAGAACACTTCCAGAGCGCAGACCAAAGACATTTGAATTTAAGCTCATTGATGCAAACCTCTAGCCACACAAAATTAAAGCATGCTGAGATTGATTAGAAAACGATTTTTTATTTTTGATTATTATTTTTAGTTAGGTGTTTAATAACTGATGTTGGTTTCGTTTAGTTTAGTTTCGTTTTAGTTTTTCATTTATTTTGACATTTTTTTATCTTTCTTTCTTTCTTTCTCCAAATGCCTTTTAGTTAAATACAGTTCTTAATACAACCTATTTTACCGTTTAAACATGTATTTCTTTCTCTAAATGCCTTTTAGTTAAATACAGTTCTTAATACAACATATTTTACCGTTTAAACATGTATACAACATTTCTTACATTTAAACTCGTTTAACAAGCATTAGAAGTAAAAATGAAACATTTAATCGTCGCAAAAACACTGATTTGTTTATGTGACTTGGTTTGATTTGCATAAAATAAAATGATTTACAGCAAAGAAACTGTTTTATAGATTAAATAAAACATACACAAACCTATATTTGACTAAAGAAATGCAAGTCGGTGGCTCTGAGAACTACTCTCACCTGAAGAGAATGCTAAATATCTGCGCTCATTACAAACACTGGGCTGTTGCGACTCTCCGGTCCCAGGAGCTGGGCTACACAACAAAACAGTTGCAATACAATAACCATGATTTTTAGAGTATATGTGCACACTATAAAAGCAACCGATGCAAGCTGGTAATCACTTAAGTGGGTCCACTAAATGATAGCGTGAATGCTGCATTACCTCTCCATCCTCTGATCACTCGCCGGATCCGTCAACCCGCTTTATTCCTGGACCTCGCAATTTACTAATTAAACACTGTTTGTAGCGTTATAAATGATAAAGGATAAATATCTAGGCTACCTAAAAAAAAAATGTTTTTAACCGGTTTTGGTCCAATCTTAGCTTTCAGAAGCGCGTGTCGGGCTTTAAAACTCATCAGACATCACCAGTAGCCAAAGTCATTCATGTCTGGATAGTTTTATTCATTTTGATGACATTTCTGGAAGTACATGAGGGTGTTAATCTAGAGTTACAATAACTAAGGGGTGATAACTTGTTGATATGAGTGCAATAATTCCAAAGAATGCCCAAAAGATCAACTAAAATCTCTGTCCTTTTTGCCGCCCTGACTGTGCTGCCTAGTTCGCCTATATGCACTGTCAGGGCCGCATTAACCATTGGGCTAGGCGGCTGAAGCCCTGGGGCCGGGACAAGGAGGGGGCCCGTGATTGGCTGTGGAGTAGATTGACTGGTCATCGGTAGCGCCGATTGCCAAAGCCCCGCCCCTCACATATTAGCGCTATTATTTAGTGGAGCTTTTCCATATATTTTATGCATTACCTTTAGAGATTAAAACGTAACGTTTTAATTTGGTTTACCAATCAAATGCATTTATTCTATACGTTTACTTTTGAACGACCCGTGCGCCATCAGGTGATCGCTGCAATGTCCGCATTCTCCTCTCTTCACTTCGTTCTGGCATAATCTGGAAATGGTCATGCAAAGAACAATCTTCGATAAGTAAAAATGTAAACTATTCTAAAAGAAAGTGAGAGAGGGGCTATTCTAAAACAAAAAATGAGGAGAGAGGGGAAAACATGAGTTAGAGAGTCAGTAAAATCCCCAGCTATCAGGTTATTTTACTAAAGCTGATGATGGAGTAGTTGTGAAACAGCAAGTGGACCGGTGTTCCGAGATGTTCGGTTTCAGTGGGCGGAGCAGACATGAATATTC
>NW_015646363.1:0-501 GCF_001515625.1 Sinocyclocheilus rhinocerous | reverse complement strand
ATAAATTCTCAGATTTTACTCGCCAGTGTGTGAGTTGGACGCTAATTATAAGTTTAGCACAGATATATTTTCACTCACAGAACACTCTGACAGAGCGCTTCAGAGTTTCACTCTCCATCATGCGATCTGTGCTATTTTTCAGTTCATCTCAATGAATGTGCAACGCACCTGTATTTGACGTAACAAACTCTAGTGTTAAGGCGCTCGACTCGCCGTCGCTTTGTCTCACACACACGCAGAGAGAGAGAGAATTGATGCGCTACATTTTTGGAATTTTTCAGCTTTTAAGAACTGCCGGGTTTTCCGGTAGTGGGCGGAACTAATGCGCAAACGGCAATTTCATTGGCTGGCGCTCACCTATTATCATCCCTGTTTTTATTTCAGCAAATCAGTTTGAGCGAACGCACACAACCCGATTAATATTCATGAATCCAGCAGCTCATTAAACCTTTTTGAGTTTTATATTGTTCTTATTAGTAGAATTCGTATCATTATTATCTT
>NW_015646362.1:53369-54708 GCF_001515625.1 Sinocyclocheilus rhinocerous | reverse complement strand
GGGAACTTCATACAAACTCCGTTAACTTTCATTCTTCAGAACTGTGTATGTGTGTGTTTCTAATGTAATCGTGTGTTTTAGCTTAGTTTAATGTAATCTAGAATAGCCAATAAATTCTTGTTTCATTTATAAAGAAGTGTTGTCTGGTGTCGTGAAATTTTGTAAAGTTAAAACTCTGCCAAGATCACGTTACCTAGCTCGTAGCTTATAACTTATCAAAAGCATGAATTAACCCGTGGCCAGGGAAAATACAAATATTCAAATTGTTAATATACACGGACGTTAACGTCTCGCTGGACGAGTCGTTGATACAGTGTAAACTATCAAATTTTAAATCAGTTCTAATCAGGTCTTGTATGTAATCTTGAATAATTAATTTAATTGTAAAATTCAATGAGTTAAATTCCTTACATATGGTGGAGAATGCAGGCGAAGATTTGGCTTAAAAAAATTAATGACACCAAGATATTATTGTGAATCTTTCCTATTTTTATCCGGAAGAATAGATTAGATGCAGAGAAACAGAGTTGTTGTGTTGCTGGATACTTTTATTGTAGCATACCAGCGTCTTGAATGAATGAAGTGAAACTCGAGTTGTGTTTAAAAAAGTTGAACTGCAGTAAAACATTTAAGAATTGTCCACCGAGACAAAATAAGTCGCTCCAAGGGCGCACAAGAAAGAAACGAGTGTGTTCCTCATTTCTTTCTTTAAAAAAAAAAAGGGCCTTCATAGTCTGATTTGTTGGTGCGTGTTCCACTTCCAAATTTGTCTATGCAAGTAAATCTCCCGGACTTGAGACCATTAACCTAGCTAATTAATGCTCTTGCCATTTATTCACTAAAAAAACTAGTGAACTTGAAACGCGGTGCTCAGAGAGAGTGTCCGAACTTTATTTTATGGGAGAATTATGAAATCTTGATCAAGTGAAATTGTGATTAAATCCACGTGTGTTTTTGTCTGTACAAATATGTGCTGATATCCGCCAAGATATCAATGACAGTGAATTAATTGTAGTAAAGCTGTACATTAATTTACCTCACGCGAACGAGTCGAGTGAGTGGTCAGTGCTATAAAGATAAGTCTAAAGAGTGATTTTTGGTTGTTCAGTGTTAAAGGCGCCGCCATTTCACATGAAGGGCGTAAACAGTGTATAACCATCGACTGTGAGTAAGCACACGCTAGTTATTGCAGGGTACGTTGCCATAGTAACAGCCGTAGCCCGGAAGTTCTAAGAAACCCTTTCCAGGGTAACTTTGAAGTGAGCAAGCGCAGTCCGCCAGCACCATTTTTGAGCTGTTTGTAAACAAATAGCCAAGCATGAGCTAAGCTAACTGAAGC
>NW_015646362.1:46976-51502 GCF_001515625.1 Sinocyclocheilus rhinocerous | reverse complement strand
GAATTCCCAGAAACTATGTCATCCAGACACCCGACCAGCAACCAATCAAAAGCCGGGATTCCCTCAAGCAGCCAACCAGGAAGCTTGTCAGCAAACGCAAGTAACAGGCAAAATCTTTTCATCTCTTGCTGAACTGGTGAATTGAGTTTTAGCAGTAAAGCTAACTGAAGCTAATGAGTTTGCATTGAAGCCTATGCAGAGCTATTAGCATTGAAGGCTAGTGGTTAGCACGTAGTATTTTGTGGTCTTAAATGCAGAGTGTTTTGCAGTGTTTGAAGTGTTGAAGTGACTTGATCAGTTACATCTGAACTTTATCTTGCGCTCTTTCATACTGATTTCATCCTATCTCTCTCTTCCTCTCCTCCCATTGAAAAGAACAGACAGATGCAAACTTTATAAACCTTATTGCAACGCGATTTTAATCAAACGTCAGATTAGCGATGCCACAATTGGTTATAATCACGTTTGTTTAAAAGGTTTGTCCTCTTCCCTTCAGCTTGTTTACTCTTAGCAGTTTAAACGGCCATAGCTGTTGTTGTTTGATTTTGAAAATTGATCCTGGTCATGTGATTAATTCAGCTATAACTGCTCTTATAATATGAATGACATCCGTAGATATTACGAATTTAGAAGACCTGGGAAGACCTCGAGACATGGCTTAGTGTTGCAACAGACAGTCTCCTACCTAAGGCTGCTGAAACACTGAAGCATCAGACACAGGACCAGCTGGATGACAACATAACCAGCCTTATGAGACAAGACCCAAGTCAGAGCTACAGTCACAAAGAATTAACAAAGATCACTGGCTCCTTAAGCCACACACTCATCGCCACCCTCAAGCTGAGCGACAGGCACGCCGCCCATCTCCAGCAGGAGCTAACAACGCACAACGACGCGTCGAGCAGCTAGAACTGGAGGCTCAGGAACGACAGGAAGGGCCTGATGAAGTGGAACAAAGTGCGGAGGAGGAGATCGCTAGGCTAAAAGAGACCCTAGCAGCTACTACCCAGGAAATGGAACGAGGCAAGGCTAGAGACAGTATAGGAAAAGAGTAAAAACGGGTCAAGACGAATATTTAAGTGTTGTTAATTTAAAAACTAGTTAGAGTTTGTTACAAGTTAAATAAAAAGAAAACTAGGCTACTGCCCATCTATCTAAATAAAAAAAAAGAAGAAAAAAAAGTATCAGATAGTTCGTAAATATCCATCCAGATACGTTCGTTAAACAATACATCAGTTTTTTTCTCTGTACAATTTTAAAAGTTAGTGTTTGTTACCAGTTAGAAAAGAAAAACGTTAAGCGACAGGTTAAGATACTTGTCAAAATCTATGTTGAGCTCTACCATTAGCTACAATTTAAAAACTAGTTTGAGTTTTTCACAAGTTAAACAAAATAAAAAGACCCTCTCATCTCACGTTGTTTCCGTCAGATCATCCTCAGACGCTGCTGACAAAACTCCGAATGAGCTCAGGAGCGCGTAGGCCAGGCCACACCTACAAACCCATCCCCTAACAGCGGAGGAGAGACTGGCGCAAAGATAGATTTAAATGTATGTTAAAAAATAATTAAACAAATGATTGTTTTTAAATTAAAAAGAGGTGTTTTTAATAAATCTATATCATTTCTTAACTGATGAAATTCAGCATTCATCCTAAAGCTTTTCACTTTAAAATTAGGTTACACACGTTTTCTTCTAAACAATCACCTCTAAGCCAGAGGTAAAATGTTGTTTGGTTTGTTTTATTTTATTGTATTTTATTTTAGTTACCCCCCACTTAATTGAGTAATTCCTTTATTACTCTTTGGTTTTTATCAAGCTTAACTTGCGGTATGGTATAACAGTTAAAACACACGAATGCTCGCACAAATATCTAATTGGAATGAAAGCTAATGTTTTTGGGAGTCTCTTTGATTTCCTTACCGTAACACTTGGTGTGTGGTGTGTTATCTATCAATTAAAACAGACATACGTAATTAAACGCCTAAGGTTTTACAACACAAATATTTCAATACAAATATTTCGTCTCACGTAGTGTATCGAAACAAGATTGGCGCCGGGTGTCTGGGTTTGCAATCCATCTGGAATCTAATTAGTTTTGAGGGTTGTGGCGTTGTGTGTCAGCTAAAGTTCAGTGATCAAAGGGTATCAATTCCAGCTATTTTATGACGTGCACCGGCGAGTGTGAACTTTGTCAAAGTTTAGTCAAAAGTTCAGTGGCTGGTCAAAGGATGTGAAACCTAATGAACCCTTTTTAACCACAAACATCTGGTTAGGTTAAGAAGAAAAACAGGAATGTTAATAGCCTAATGTAGATCTGGTGGATGTGATTTCACAGAGGTTCAGGATACTCTTAGATAGATAGAGAAAAGACAATAACAACAAAGTGAAATAAATAGGGTGGGGGCAGGGGTGATTGTTTTTAACAAGTCAGTCTATGCTGTAGGAAAGTTTGTTTAATTTTACGTCATTTTAGTTAAATTTGATATCTTTATTCACTCAGAATGTTGTCATGTTTAAAACGTACGCACACACACACACACACACAAGCAATTATGAGGTATACCTAATGCAAACAAGAGAATAGATCTCTTTGATTTTCCAACGTGAGACTTACATCAGACCTACTTCAAACGTACATTTGAGCATATGGTTTACAAGGTGTGAGTTCGATAAACAGATATCCGAACTTCGATTTTTCGGCGGTTAAAAACCGCGTTGCGTTCAAACATGTGTAGATAAGGATATATCTAACACACTCAAGATGAAAGTCTATGGCTACGCCCCAGGATATGTAATAAAGACCAGACAGGCTCTGAGGTAGATCGCGCCGCTAATATCACACCAATTAAATTGTAAAAGGAAAAAAAAAAAAAAAAGGAAAAAGAAAAAATGGTGTTAGAATACCCCCTACTGGTTGTTATCGGATCTCGATATCCGTCTGAGTTCTAAGGAGCCGCCCCATACTCTGAACAGTTAAAAAGCAAAACTTGTGCTACGTTCATTACCTGTAAACTCTTCAAGTTGTGCAACATTATCTCATCAATCGACGGAACGATGGCTGACAATTACGATGGTAAGTGTGTTTTTCATCTGAGTTATTTAAATATATTTTAATGTGAATATTTGTTTAACACCATGTGTTTATAATCTCTAGGTACTTTTGAGAATCTGGATTTCGACGAAGGTTTGGAACAGATCATTGAAGAGCTATGTAAGTCTTTTCTCTTTTTCTATTAACTACTCAATGTCTAATAATAACAATAATAATAATATTCGTTATCATTTTACCCAGTTGACGAGGCTCAACTAAATACCTGTGATGGTGACTGCGAAGTTAATAACGGTAGGTTGCATATACAGACATTGTTTTTTTTTTGTTTTTGTTTTTTTTAAGTTTCAGTTTCTTATAAAGTGTTTACAAAAATTTTGACAGGTGAGCACGATGGTTCTGACAGCCACGTGGTAATATTACCTACAGAGGAGGCATTGCAAGAGGTTGTAGTTAGGTCGGAATCACGTCACGAGACAAACAACGTCACACGAACCACCCCCGAGCGCGTTACGTCTTCAGAGGAAGGGTCTCACACGCTCACCGCCAGCACGAGCGATCACACCCCAGGCACGTCCAGTTCCCCAACGCCGCTATTATGGCCCCCGCATACAGGTGGTCAGGGTGTAAAACGGTTGAGGTTATCCGAGCAGGAAACCGATGACTCACCGACCACCAGTCGTTTAAGGACTTCAGAGAATAACAGTATGTATTAATGCAGAAAACTCATTATTACGTTTTATGTTTGACTTTTATTAGTTAAATTAATAAACGGTTATTGTTATTTTTACAGTTACCCGAGCAGGATGCGGATGACTCGCCGACCACCACCCTTTTAAGGACTTCAGAGAATAATGGTATGTAAAACAGAAAATCTCATTATTACGTTTTATGTTTGATTTTTATTAGTTAAATTAATAAACGATTATTGTTATTTTTACAGAACAAGGCTACGGTGAGGGTGATCTAACAGCGTGGTCTGATTCGATGATCCACGCGTGGGATCAGGTAACCTTCGCCGAATCGGAGAGTGAGGCAGAGGATGAATTACCGTATGAAATTCCACAGGAACTGTTCCGCGATCGTGATTTAAATAGAAGGCTTGATTATGATATGCTGAGCCGTGTTAATCGGTACTTTGAGAGACTTTTCGACTTGGCCGGACAACCCCTATCTTACAGGGAAGCAGAAGACATTGTTGCTAGTGCACAAAGTTATGTGGTGTCGATTTTAAGAAATATCATAGCGTGTCAACAGCAACACAACGAAGCTTTACGTCACGCAGCTGAATTTTGGAGAAGTTGTCACGAACCGCTGTATAATGAATTCCGCCAGTTTCAGCAGAGCATGAGCGGTGTACCGGAAGCGATAAACCAGCAGAACGCCGAGTCGAGACTTTCGGTAAATGCATTATCTCTTATGGGTGAACGTTTAAATCTTATTCAGAGAATGTTAACAGATTTGTACAATCGTATG
>NW_015646362.1:41603-46928 GCF_001515625.1 Sinocyclocheilus rhinocerous | reverse complement strand
CAAAGTGATGTGTTGGCGATTTTAAGAAACATCATAGCGTGTCAACAGCAACATAACGAAGCTTTACGTCACGCAGCTGAATTTTGGAGAAGTTGTCACGAGCAGCTGTATAATGAATTCCGCCAGTTCCAGCAGAGCATGAGTGGTGTACCGGAAGAGATAAACCAGCAGCACGCGGAACAAAGACTTGTGGTAAACGCATTATCTCGTATGGGTGAACGTTTAAATCTTATTCAGAGAATGTTAACAGATTTGTACAATCGTATGGCGAGATAGGCCGTAATATTCTATGTATTGAATTGCTGGTTGTTTTTGTTTCTGTGTTATTGACATTGTTTTGTTATTAGCATTGGGTTATTTCTTACATTTATTATTGTATGTTATTGTCATTGATTTATTCCATACATGTTATTGACATCGATGTATTGTTGTTTTATGCTTATTATTGAGGGTTGTTTCTGATACTATTTTACTTGTGGAAGAAAACGGTGGTTTTTAATTTATACTGTACATTTCTGTTTTGTTATATCAGGTTATGTCACATTGCAAACGTTGGTGGTGTTTTCAGGGTGCACACGCTTGTCTTTAAGATTTAAAATTTTTGTATTTCTGATTTAAAAATAAAAATAATAATAATTCAAAATGAGCAGTAAAAGATGTCACGGTGATTTACATGACCACACTTCAGAAGATGATCAGAGATCATTAAGGCCTAGACATGATTTTCAAAACAATAGTGATCAATTACGTTGATTAATAACCAATTACAGATGTTACAGCCTGATTCGCTTAACATGATGGAAAGATTACACGAACTTGTAGACGAACAACATGAATGGTTGGCAGCATCTATAAACAACAATGAACAGTTCGGTGCAGGTCCTTCTAATGACGACCCGTCAGGTTATGATCCCGCAGCTCCAGATATGGGTCTCAGCCAGAATTGTATAGATAGCCTAGTAAGAGAAGGTGGTCGTGTGGGTGATTTTACAATTATCCCAAGACCGAGATTTAACGGTTTAGAAATTCGCAGAAACTTAAATTTTCGTGAAATCGCCACTGATGATTATGCAGCGTATAATATCTTTTTGCAAGATATTTTGAATGAGATTGTAGCGTTTTCCAGATTGATGGCGGGGGAAGATGGTTAAACGTATCTCTGCAAGGTGCAAGTCTCCCAACAGATATTAATGCAGTTCTAACACCTGATAATAATCACGATGTTGGTATATTTGTTGAGCAAATCGAACGTCCAGTTCAACGCAATACAGATGTGGGTTTAGACGCTGCTTTAGAGTTATGCGTGTCGGTAGCGCGAAACAAACAAGGCGGTGTACGTAGGAAGTTAACTGGGTATCCGTGTAAAGAATATTATGGCTACCAGAACATGTCTGACACTGAACGAATGAAATTTGACTCGTGGTACGAGAGCGTAGCGGGGCAGGTGTTTGACTTCAAAAAACAACTCGGGATGTACTGCAAGAACGATGTCGTTTTGTTACAAGAGGCTTGCATGAAATACAGAAACGAGTTTATCGAGTGTACAAACGTGGACCCGTTCGGATGTATAACGCTTGCCAGGTGTGCTATGAAAGTGTTCAAAACACTTTTTTTAACCAAAGACACGATAGCCCTAACACACAAAAATGCTTACATCGATCAGTACAAATCTTACTCAAATCCTTCCATCCAATGGCTCGAATACATTAAAGCTAGCAGAAACGTCGACGTTCATCATGCGTTAAATTACGGTGAAGCCAGATTTGGACCGTATCATGTGGATGGCTATTATGAAGTTGATAACGGTGATAGAATAGCCTTGGAATTTTTAGGTTGCTTCTGGCATGGACACGATTGTCGTATTAATCCTAACGAATTGAATACGGTATCAAAAATACCATTCAGTGTGCTCAGAAGACAATCTGACAATAAGTTGAATGTCTTGCGTAATACCTACAATCTCAATGTACATGCGATTTGGGAATGTCAGTGAGAGAAAGCCAAACAAAACGATTCTGATGTCAAAGCTTTTATGAGTAGTTATAATGCACCAGCAAGGCTTAATCCCAGGGAATCGCTTTTCGGAGGTAGGACTAATGCACTCAAGCTGTACCACAAGGCCAGCGAAGATGAACGCGTCTCCTATTTGGACTTTACATCTCTTTGTCCTTATGTGCAGTCGTGTAAAACCTACCCTATCAGTCATCCTGAAATAATTTTAAAGGACTTTGAACCGGTCGAATCGTATTTTGGACTTATTAAATGTACCGTACTCCCCCCGCGTAAACTACTCCACCTGGTTCTACCTTTCAAGTCTCCAGAGGGTAAACTATTGTTTGCACTGTGTCGCACCTGTGCTGAGGAGCAATATCAGGACCAGCAATATCAGACAGCATGTTGATGAAGAAAGAGCCATTTCAGGAGTTTGGGCATCTGTTGAACTCTCCTGTGCTGTTGTTAAAGGTTATTCAGTCGTCAGAACTGAGGAAGTCTGGCATTTCCCCCAGACATCAGACACATTATTCAGCGAGTATGTTAAGACGTTTCTCAAATTCAAACAGGAGGCTTCAGGTTTTCCGCCAGACTAGTGACAGATGCAGACAAGCAGACTTAAGTCAAAGGGTATTTTGAGAAGGAGGGTGTTCAGCTCGACATCGATAAAATCACACTCAACCCCGCACGTAGATCTATAAATAATTTTTTATTGAACTCACTTTGGGGGAGATTTGGGCTTAGGTGTAATCTCCGACTGGACACGCACCATTCAGGGTGAAACAATCTCACTTTTATGTTGTTGTATCTGTCAAACGCCTCGCACCACTTAAACAATTTGTCTATCTTACCGAATATGTCTTCTAACGCAGACACGTCTTTCCATTGAAACAAAAATTTAATGGTATAGTATTTGAGATGATCCTCTTCAGATATCGGCCAAGCACGTTCAGGTAGGTCCGAGCTGTGGTCGCTACAAAGTATATATACGTAATCATCAGCGTACTTGTTAACATGATCCCCGAGTACCCCGGTACATCATTGTCCACGGTACTCAGTCTGACCTCCCTGTTGGTTTTGTCAAAGTTGTAACTGCAAATACGATTACCGGATAAATGAAACTCATACTTAACATTAGCCAAAGGTTCGTGGAGGAATTTGGCCAGACACGGGCCATGTTTCATCTTCCTTGGCGCCACAGTAAGACCCCCCATAGCAACCTCAACACTCTTCTCAGGAGTTTTAGGTGATGATGCCTCAGCCATTGTTACAGAATAATTTCCTGTTTTTCCAATTCACAGGGTTGTAGGTGTGGTTTGAGTGGGACCGGACGTAAACATTCTGAGTTTTTACAGCAGCGTGTGAGGATGTATCAGCGTAAGATACACGGGGTCTTTTTTCTTTTGTTTAACTTGTGAAAAACTCAAACTAGTTTTTAAATTGTAGCTAATTGTAGAGCACAACATAGATTTTGACAAGTATCTTAACCTGTTGCTTAACGTTTTTCTTTTCTAACTGGTAACAAACACTAACTTTTAAAATTGTACAGAGAAAAAAACTGACGTATTGTTTAACGAACGTATCTGAATGGATATTTTTTGTTTTAGATCAACAATTCAAATTAGGTCCTCACTCATCGCAATACGCAGAAATAGCGGCCATCCTCATCACCCTACAATTTGCTGCATCAACCAACATCAAAGAACTCCTCATCTGTACCGACTCGAACTACGCCCGTCTAAGCTTCACATTCCATCTAGCTAGATGGAAACAGAATGGATTCAAGACAGTTAACAACAAGCCTGTCAAACATCAGGAACTCTTCCAAGCAAGCGATACCATTGTCACTGAAAATGACATGATCGTTTATTGGAAAAAGGTCAGAGACCACTCACGTCAACCAGGACAAGACAAAGATCTCAATGACCAAACTGATGCCCTCGCCAAAGCACGCGCATTACACGGAGAGTCTTGGACATGTCCTGCCCTCCCACCCCTTTCTCTCTCTCTCACTACAATTTCCTTTCCCCTCTAGTCCCCTCATCAGGGAACTCCCTTAACTGAACTTTAAATCCAGGTCCCGAAACTAGGATTGACTCCTCTCGCCAAATTTGTTTGTGTTGTCATAAATCGTTGAGAAAAGCCATCGCCAACCAAATTGAGGCGACACAAGCTGAAATCGTCTGAAACCGATGGTTAGTCAACACCCCAGCGCGTACAGCTACCCTCACCCACGATCAACACGGCACTGCCACGTGCATTATCCTGCCCAACCAAACTTTATGGATCAATGTCCCTAAGGGTTCGATCCTGCATATTGACAATTTAGCATTGTATCACCTTACCGACGACAAGTATCAGGCCAAACTCGAAATCTCACCCTTCTTGAAACAGCACTCCTTCGTCCTCGATCCAGAATTGGAAGAAAGGATCAAGGAGGAAGGAACGCAACTTATTGATTTGATTCCTGTTGATACAGCTTTAGAAGCTATAGCTCGTCTTCCGCCCGCTGGCTCGCCAATCATTCGGTCTTGGTCTGCCGCTGACACAGCGCTTTGTGTTTCTACTATTGTAGGATATGTTGTGACTCTGACACTTGCCTTCCTCCTCCACAAGCGAGTGAACGCCGTTCAAGAGTCTTTCAACAAGTGTACGTCCGGCGTCCCGCGCATGTTCCGCCGTGATAAAACTGACCAAGAACCTGAACCTGAACCTGAGAACTCAACAAACCTGATTGAGATTACGCCTATACCGCCTCGTCGAACCTCTGACAATTAGAGCAATCTAAATGACACAATAGTGATACAAGTAATCCTAAATAATGCACCCCTATGTCTTCTCAAGTTTCTAACCTGATCATTCCCAAATTACCCAAGTCCTGCACCAGGATTCAGTCAGTGATGGAGATGTTGTTTGTGTCTTGTGTGTGTTTGTTCTCTCTGCCTCTTGTTCCAGTGCCTGCTGACGTTCGCAATGGGAACCTCACCGAGCAAAAGGGGGATATATGTAGGATTTCTAAATATGGACGGACACTGATATGCCATTGAATCAAACCATCATGAGGTCTGAACTAATCACCCCATCACATGACTCCAATATTCTGGGTAGACTCTCTGTCAGTCTTGTCGTCATCTATTCAGAGGAGTGATGAAAAACTAATCCAATCAGGCGATAACACAGAGATCTTTTGTATCAGGACTATAACCTATAGATACCTCGTGATGTCTTGTGACCGCCAATGAATGGAACTATTATATCCAACAGGAAAAGGATGAGTAAATTAACTGACGCCCTCAGGCAAGCACAGGATATACAGCGTGACGCCACATGACT